>NC_134353.1:897174901-897195535 GCF_048569485.1 Anomaloglossus baeobatrachus | reverse complement strand
TCGGTGGTGGCAGGCGCCCTTTTTCGGTGGTGGCAGGCGCCCTTTTTTGGTGGTGGCAGGCGCCCTTTTTCGGTGGTGGCAGGCGCCCTTTTTCGGTGGAGGCAGGCGCCCTTTTTCGGTGGAGGCAGGCGCCCTTTTTCGGTGGAGGCAGGCGCCCTTTTTCGGTGGAGGCAGGCGCCCTTTTTCGGTGGAGGCAGGCGCCCTTTTTCGGTGGAGGCAGGCGCCCTTTTTCGGTGGAGGCAGGCGCCCTTTTTCGGTGGAGGCAGGCGCCCTTTTTCGGTGGAGGCAGGCGCCCTTTTTCGGTGGAGGCAGGCGCCCTTTTTCGGTGGAGGCAGGCGCCCTTTTTCGGTGGAGGCAGGCGCCCTTTTTCGGTGGAGGCAGGCGCCCTTTTTCCATAGACATCACAAGACTTAAGTCCCACCACGGGTGAAAATAAAAGGTCCCTGAGCCCCCGTCCAATGTTGTGTAATAGCCACCACATCTGTTGGAGAATGAACAGAGTGGTGTACAGCTTTCCCTGTTCATTTCATAGGTTTTTGCTCAAGAGGTGTTACCCGTACTGTCTGAAATGAGTACCCCTCTAATGGACTCTGCTTTTTTCCTCCAGAACCTGTTCCATCATCTCACAGACATACAGGGCAGTGGCGTGGTGAAGATCCCAGAAGCGAAGGGCGACGATGCCTGGAAAGTTTACTTTGACGAGACGGCACAGGAGATCGTCGACGAGTTTGCCATGCGTTATGGCATTGAGTCTATTTACCAGGCCATGACGTGAGTATGGGGGGAAGGAGATGGGTAAAAGTGGGCAAAATTTCTATTTCACTGTTTAGCTTAAGTTTTCAGGTTCTTTACTTTTTCTAAGGAAATGTCTTCTTATCCATAGACCAAGGCTACTCATTCTTATCTATATTATCTCAGCTGACACATAATAAAATATTCTCAGCTCTGAGGGTTATAAGAACAGTCAGCCCGGAGTACCGGGCAGGAGAGACCTGCTAGAGGGTGGTGCTCCCAGGAGGTGCGAAGCTCCGATGGGTTTGCGGAGCTCTCAGAAACAGTGGAGGATACGGAGTGCACAGAGAGGTTGAGGAACTCCCGTGAACGAGGCGGGTGCCGGGTTCTCAGGACAGTGTGCAGTGCTCGCAGGAGGGTGCAGAGGTCCCGTAGGGTGTGGAGGTCACGGAGGAGGTGTGTGGGGCTCACAGGGGGGTGATTACCTCTCAGATGGGCGTAGTTCTCTGGGGGGCCAGAGCTCTCAGGGATGGGGGGAGGGAGTGCAGAGCTCTTGTGGATGGGGGGAGTGCAGCGCTCTTGTGGTTGGGGGGAGTGCAGAGTTCTTGTGGATGGGGGGAGTGCAGAGTTCTTGTGGATGGGGGGAGTGCAGAGCTCTTGTGGATGGGGGGAGTGCAGAGCTTGTGGATGGGGGGAGTGCAGAGCTTTTGTGGATGGGGGGAGTGCAAAGCTCTTGTGGATGGGGGGAGTGCAGAGCTCTTGTGGATGGGGGGGAGTGCAGAGCTCTTGTGGATGGGGGGGGAGTGCAGAGCTCTTGTGGATGGGGGGGGGGTGCAGAGCTCTTGTGGATGGGGGGGGGGTGCAGAGCTCTTGTGGATGGGGGGGGGGTGCAGAGCTCTTGTGGATGGGGGGGGGGTGCAGAGCTCTTGTGGATGGGGGGGGGAGTGCAGAGCTCTTGTGGATGGGGGGGAGTGCAGAGCTCTTGTGGATGGGGGGGAGTGCAGAGCTCTTGTGGATGGGGGGAGTGCAGAGCTCTTGTGGATGGGGGGAGTGCAGAGCTCTTGTGGATGGGGGGAGTGCAGAGCTCTTGTGGATGGGGGGAGTGCAGAGCTCTTGTGGATGGGGGGGGGTGCAGAGCTCTTGTGGATGGGGGGGGAGTGCAGAGCTCTTGTGGATGGGGGGAGTGCAGAGCTCTTGTGGATGGGGGGAGTGCAGAGCTCTTGTGGATGGGGGGAGTGCAGAGCTCTTGTGGATGGGGGGGGAGTGCAGAGCTCTTGTGGATGGGGGGGGGAGTGCAGAGCTCTTGTGGATGGGGGGGAGTGCAGAGCTCTTGTGGATGGGGGGAGTGCAGAGCTCTTGTGGATGGGGGGAGTGCAGAGCTCTTGTGGATGGGGGGAGTGCAGAGCTCTTGTGGATGGGGGGGTGCAGAGCTCTTGTGGATGGGGGGGGGTGCAGAGCTCTTGTGGATGGGGGGGTGCAGAGCTCTTGTGGATGGGGGGGGGGAGTGCAGAGCTCTTGTGGATGGGGGGGGAGTGCAGAGCTCTTGTGGATGGGGGGAGTGCAGAGCTCTTGTGGATGGGGGGAGTGCAGAGCTCTTGTGGATGGGGGGAGTGCAGAGCTCTCGAGCAGAGGGTGCTGAGTTCACAGAAACGGACATATTGTCTGCAGTATTTATATATGATTAGTAATGTCTCATCTACTTACCATATACTTGAAGCTTTTATATACAGTATTTATATATGCTGATGATTAATGATGTTCTGTCCTTTTATACAAAACCTATAGAAAAGCAAGGTCTCACAGCATTTTAAAAGCTGCCTCTGGTGCACATAATGGGCTAATACGTACAGGAACTGTCCTGATTTAGATTTTCTGTAACTTGCCATCCACTCTGTTCCAGTGGGTGCTTATCTTAATCTGTATTTCGCCAACAATGCAACTTTCTTTCATAACATCCCAGCATGCATTGCTGCTGCCATTGAGCAATGGTTTGCCTGTATGTAGTTTGACAGGGGAGCAGGGAACCAAGACCTGCCCCCACTTCCTGTGGAGAAATCTGGACCCACCCATGTTTCCTGTGGAGATTTAGGGATCCCCTCTCCTCACCCCAATATACGTTGGTGTGACAGAGACCCCCATGCTTGCTGTGGAGAGACTGGGACCTGCCCCTGCTTGCTGTGGAGAGACTGGGACCTGCCCCTGCTTGCTGTGGAGAGACTGGGATCTGCCCTTGCTTGCTGTGGAGAGACTGGGACCTGCCCCTGCTCCCTTTTGGAGAGACTTGGACTTGCCCCTGCTCCCTTTTGGAGAGACTTGGACCTGCCCCTGCTCCCTTTTGGAGAGACTGGGACCTGCCCCTGCTCCCTTTTGGAGAGACTTGGACCTGCCCCTGCTCCCTTTTGGAGAGACTTGGACCTGCCCCTGCTCCCTTTTGGAGAGACTTGGACCTGCCCCTGCTCCCTTTTGGAGAGACTGGGACCTGCCCCTGCTCCCTTTTGGAGAGACTGGGACCTGCCCCTGCTCCCTTTTGGAGAGACTGGGACCTGCCCCTGCTCCCTTTTGGAGAGACTGGGACCTGCCCTGCTCCCTTTTGGAGAGACTGGGACCTGCCCCTGCTCCCTTTTGGAGAGACTGGGACCTGCCCCTGCTCCCTTTTGGAGAGACTGGGACCTGCCCCTGCTCCCTTTTGGAGAGACTGGGACCTGCCCCTGCTCCCTTTTGGAGAGACTGGGACCTGCCCCTGCTCCCTTTTGGAGAGACTGGGACCGGCCCCTGCTCCCTTTTGGAGAGACTGGGACCGGCCCCTGCTCCCTTTTGGAGAGACTGGGACCGGCCCCTGCTCCCTTTTGGAGAGACTGGGACCTGCCCCTGCTCCCTTTTGGAGAGACTGGGACCTGCCCCTGCTCCCTTTTGGAGAGACTGGGACCTGCCCCTGCTCCCTTTTGGAGAGACTGGGACCGGCCCCTGCTCCCTTTTGGAGAGACTGGGACCTGCCCCTGCTCCCTTTTGGAGAGACTGGGACCTGCCCCTGCTCCCTTTTGGAGAGACTGGGACCTGCCCCTACATCCTGGGGAGAGACTGGGACCTGCCCCTGCTTCAGGGGTTACAAAAATAATTTCTAAGTAAAATGATTAGCAGTTTGTCTATTTATGATAACATCTATTAAGTGTGGAGACCAGTGGGACGCAGGGCAGCTTTGTAGTTGAGGACCCTACAAACAGCTCTACATATCTCAGCTTCCGGCTATATTTTCCTGTTTTGAGTGGAGTAAGTGGATTTAAAGCGTTTTTTTTTCTTTTTCAATCCGACATTTTCATTTTGCTTATTATAGCACAATTTCCCCTTCAAGGATAAATCTCTATGGAAGCCGCTGCATAGTGATGCCGTACATCTGCACATAAAAGCAGCGTTCCTGGAGACCTCTCCATCCCATGGTGACAGGTGGAGTGAGGGGAGGTCACCCCCCTAGTGCTGCTAGTGCCCCTATAGGAGAGCTCCTGCACCCATAGCGCTGGCTGCATTGCTTACTGGGCTCTCGTAGGATCAGAGGCATAATCCTGGCTCTTGTGGAGCACGATCTCGCCTCCTGTAATTAATGCGCGCTCAGAGCGCTGGTATTAGGCGGAGAGGACTCGGCATCATAAGCGAGCAGCTCTCTACTAGACTGGAGACCAGAGTCACATATTATATTCACCGGCGAGTTAATTTCCATTGTCACATTGCCGGGTACAAGTCATTAATTCAGCTCGTTATAGGCGATGGCTCGTATCGCTGCACTGCGAGCGCACATCTCATCTGCCAGCTTTCTGTTGGGAAATGATATGTTTTCTCTTCTCATGATTTACAGGCGGCGTGATGCATCACAGCCCTCAATATGTATCTCCAGCCGAGGAATCCTGCCTATTCTATAGAAAGCAAGACTGGCAGAAGTATAAATGACAGCTGTCACCGGAGTGTAATCCACAGGAGAGGAATGGGAAAGTGTAATATAATACAGGCTTACAGAATAAGTGCAGCCGCGGCGGATAACCACAGAAGTTATACATTATTATTCTGCATTTATACGGGATTCTGAAATATACAACTTAAATGGAGCTCCTTGAATATGCAGCATTAGCACCCCTGAGACACTCGGGGCACTACTAGGTACAGCATCCTCACCAGGATGCAGGGCCTACCCCCAGGGACCTGGAATACCAGCGCCAGCAATACCTAGACACACCAAAATCCCAGTTTTCATTCCACACCAGAGGTGATTGACTAGTTGGACACAAGGGGATGGCCACATAGAGGGCAGAGCCAGACCAGGGGACTAGACAACCTGGTGGGAGGGGACAACAAGCAGTCTGTACTAGTAGTGAGTAAAAGTGGAAAGACGTGCCCAGAGCTGGGTCGTGTATCAGTGACCCAAGGGCACAGGAGAGTGGTCGCCAGGGAACCAGAGCACGCACGGGGCACAGGGCCCTAGGTGAGGCGACCATTTCAGACGGCCTGGAAAATACCTGCACAGTGAGGGGACCTTCGCGGACCTCACTGACCCAACAGATCCGGGGGGCATCAGAAGTAAAGCAAGGATCAGGGTTCAGGACACAGACCAGCCCTACAGGGTCCACACTGCCCGCCGTACGGACAAGGAGACTGCCATAATAAGGGACAGTCGGGCCCCAAACCGCTACGGGGACCCAACCACACTGAGAGTGCCGGGGACCGAGCAACTAAGTCATCAACTAGCACTTCTCATGCACACAGGGAGTATTTGGGGAGTTTTTTACCTCCATATTTGTAAGTCAAAATCAGAAATGGAACTATCAGAGGAAAAGTATAATAGAAACACGAGCACCACTTCTGGATTTATCACCCACTCCTGGTCTTGGCTACATATACGGAGGTAAAAAAACTCACCAAATACTCAATGTATGAACGTGGCCTAATGTTTCCCGTGTTGGCATCGCAATTTTATTGTGATCTGGTTTCTATTAAGGATGAATGTGCAGAATGGAGTGCTCGTTACAGAGAATATGGAATAGTGACAAGTTAGTTTGAACTTGGATTGAGAATTTTTATTTTTTTTTAAACCAAAATGTTCTTTTTCAATATACAAACAACATAGAAAAATGGGGCTATCAGACCCCAAAATCCCAAAGAACAGACACTCAGGAAATAATTACGGCACAAAATAAGCTTTTAAGGTGATTACAACAAAAAGCAGGTAAGATCGTCGGGATCAGTGTCATTCCCCCAGCATCTGATAATGCTTATGCTTGTTGTGAACTAAAGGGTAGGTACAATCGTGGGGGTCAGAATAACAGAATGCAAGTTAACTACGCGGGTCACGGTTTCCTGTCATGGGTTAAAACAAGCCATTGGATTGAGAATTTAGCAAAGCACTGCTATCACTCCTATCAAAGAAAAAAAAAACCGTTAACTTCTGGTTTGAAGGTTCTACATTGCTTTAATTTTTTTTTTCTTCAATCACCTGCCTTTAACTTTTTTTTTTTCTATTGCCTTTCATATTTCTTCTCTTACCTGACTTTCACTTTTGATCTCATTCCTGCCTTTGATTAATATTTTTACTTGACTTTCACCTTTCTTGTCTGCCTTACATTTTTCTTCCCTTGCCTGCCTTTGACTTCGCTTCCCTAGCTCGTAATACTGTTCCTTTTTCTCTGTCACTCACTTCTCTACTAATGTCTGCATTCCACTTCTCTGCCCTTCTTGTAGTCCACTTTCCTTCCTTCGCCCGTCGCTCTGGTCTCCTTCCTTTGCCCGTCCCTCTCTCGTCTCCTTCTTTTGCTCGGCCCTCTCTCGTCTCCTTCTTTTGCCCGTCCCTCTCTCGTCTCCTTCTTTTGCCCGTCCCTCTCTCGTCTCCTTCTTTTGCCTGGCCCTCTCTCTTCTTCTTTTGCCTGGCCCTCTCTTTTCTCCTTCCTTTGCCCGACCCTCTCTCTTCTCCTTCCTTTGCCCGTCCCTCTCTCTTCTCCTTCCTTTGCCCGTCCCTCTCTCTTCTCCTTCCTTTGCCCGTCCCTCTCTCTTCTCCTTCCTTTGCCCGTCCCTCTCTCTTCTCCTTCCTTTGCCCGTCCCTCTCTCTTCTCCTTCCTTTGCCCGTCCCTCTCTCTTCTCCTTCCTTTGCCCGTCCCTCTCTCTTCTCCTTCCTTTGCCCGTCCCTCTCTCTTCTCCTTCCTTTGCCCGTCCCTCTCTCTTCTCCTTCCTTTGCCTGTCCCTCTCTCTTCTCCTTCCTTTGCCCGTCCCTCTCTCTTCTCCTTCCTTTGCCCGTCCCTCTCTCTTCTCCTTCCTTTGCCCGTCCCTCTCTCTTCCCCTTCCTTTGCCCGTCCCTCTCTCTTCCCCTTCCTTTGCCCGTCCCTCTCTCTTCCCCTTCCTTTGCCCGTCCCTCTCTCTTCTCCTTCCTTTGCCCGTCCCTCTCTCTTCTCCTTCCTCCTTCCTCGGCCCGGCCGCTCTCGTCTCGTCTCCTGCCTCGGCCCGGCCGCTCTCGTCTCGTCTCCTGCCTCGGCCCGGCCGCTCTCGTCTCGTCTCCTGCCTCGGCCCGGCCGCTCTCGTCTCGTCTCCTGCCTCGGCCCGGCCGCTCTCGTCTCGTCTCCTGCCTCGGCCCGGCCGCTCTCGTCTCGTCTCCTGCCTCGGCCCGGCCGCTCTCGTCTCGTCTCCTGCCTCGGCCCGGCCGCTCTCGTCTCGTCTCCTGCCTCGGCCCGGCCGCTCTCGTCTCGTCTCCTGCCTCGGCCCGGCCGCTCTCGTCTCGTCTCCTGCCTCGGCCCCTCCTTTACCTACTTTTCCCTGTCTTTTCTCAGGAGCTTTCCCAGTCTTTTCTTACATAGCTTCCTCTTGCTTTGTCTTTTATTTTGCCTTATTCCACGTTTGCTTTAGTTATTTGGATTTCTTTCTTTATACACTTCATATAATGATAGTTATCACTTTGTGCTAGTACATCCTCTCGCTCTTGGTAAGCTTTGCACATATATCTGCCAGGTGAAGCTACATGTTCGCTGAATATTTTTCAAGTAGAAAAGTTCTCCCTATATCTTCCGCTAATCCTGACCACATCATTCTGCTCGCTCATGCTGCCGACTGTCGCGCCTCACTGCTGCCCACTACTGGCTGTAACTGAATAGCACAACCTCTTTTATAGAACTTTTCTACCTTCCCTTATCCACAGCTAAATTTTAGGTTTGGGAATAACACTGACAGGCTCCAGGTGGATATTAAACCATCTTACTTGATGATGATGATGATGATGATGATACAGATGATGATGATGATGATGATACAGATGATGATGATGATGATGATACAGATGATGATGATGATGATGATGATGATACAGATGATGATGATGATGATGATACAGATGATGATGATGATGATGATACAGATGATACAGATGATGATACAGATGATGATAGAGATGATGATGATACAGATGATACAGATGATGATGATACAGATGATACAGATGATACAGATGACACATTGTGTGGTGCACTCAATCTGAAAATCCTATAATTGACCATGTACTATCTTCTCAGACCACATCCTAGGAGGACAAGTTGTCAATCCCACCCAGACATGGCGCCCGCCCGTGTTCTTCCCTGTGTGAGCCTCAGCATTTATAAAATGTTATCACGGGTCTATTTATATTCCCGTCCTCCGCCGCTGGTTAGCCGCTCTGACATTTTACTCTAAATGTTCCTATTAACAAATGAATGCTGCGGAGATGCCGATTAACCTTTGCTGCAGGATAAGTGGGATGTCTGCGGCATTTCTCTGTGGGTGGTGGGATGCAGCAGTAATGGTAGAGGTCTCCCAGGATCATTCCTCCCTGTCACTGTCTGGGTGGTGAGATAAGGTGCAGAAAAAAAATCTCTGAATCCATCTTTTGCTTTAGAATATAAAATGGAATTGCGTGAAAAGTGCAGAGGCATGTAGCGCTGATGTATTCTATTATGTCCTGATTGGTTTTGGAGCACATACATGGGTAAATTTTACACAGTGGCTCGGGTGGAGCCGTCAGCTTCACGATTGGCTGCAGCGCTGTCAATGTGACATCAGTGCTGCAGACAATAACCGAAACCAGGGGAAACTCAGGACTGGACCTGGGAAGGGTGAGTGAAGTACAGATTTTAGATTTTAAACCTTCGTCCTCATATATTGTATATATGGGAGACCTGGGATTTCCACACAGCAGCAGAAGGAGGGAGAAAAGATCTAAAAGATGGCGGCGTGACGAGTTGGGGTTCCTGCCCCCGGTTTGATTTATATGACGCAGTGTCATCAGTATATAAACTATATGTCCTGATTAGACACAGACCTGTACAAGTGGCTACTGCTAAAAGGAGCTTGTAACTGCAATTTGATGCGTTTCTTATGATTGTTCAGCAGGGCTGATTTTCAGAGTGATAGGATTTTACTTAGATTGTGGGGAGTAAAGGTTGTGAACAGCGCAGAGATCAAGGAGATGAGGTTGTGGCTTAGGCTAGGTTCACATTTCCGTCAATTTGTATCAGTCACAATCTGCGGCTCTGGTAAACAACGCAATCCGTTTGGCTGATTCCGATGTTTCCCATAGACTTGTATGAGCGGCGGATTGTGACTGATGCTCTTGCGTTGCATCCTCCGCCCAACTGATCAGTCGTGGAACGACTGACTGTCGGGCGGCAGGAACGCAGAGCGTAACGTTTTTTGAGCAGTGGAATCCTTAGGATTTCGCTGTGCATGCTCTCTCTCGGCGGCCGAACGATCAGCTGATCACCCGGCAGCCGGCTGCTGTGAGCGATCAGCTGATCACCCGGCGGCCGGCTGCTGTGAGCGATCAGCTGATCACCTGGCGGCCGGCTGCTGTGAGCGATCAGCTGATCGCTCTCATTAGCCGGCGGCCGGGAAATCATCTGTTCGCTCTCAGTAGCCGGCGGCCGGGAAATCATCTGTTCGCTCTCAGTAGCCGGCGGCTGGGAAATCCTCTGTTCGCTCTCATTAGCCGGCGGCCGGGAAATCATCTGTTCGCTCTCAGTAGCCGGCGGCCGGGAAATCATCTGTTCGCTCTCATTAGCCAGCGGCCGGGAAATCCTCTGTTCGCTCTCATTAGCCAGCGGCCGGGAGATCATCTGTTCGCTCTCAAAAGCCGCCGGCCGGCTATTGTGAACGATCAGCTGATCGTTCTCTCTTTTACAATGGAGTCCGACAATTAATTCTAATTCTTGTCATCCGTTGTACAACGCATCAGTCACAAGCGTCAAGCAACGCATGTGACTGATGCAAAACAACGGAAATGTGAACCTCGCCTAAACTGCTCATGATATGGAGATTCCCAGGCCCAAACCTCACAGCTAGCAAAGTCCTTCCTTCACCTCCTGTGATCTCTCTGCTGCTGTGTAATTAGAGAATGATGAGACCTAAGAACAGAGAGTGGGCAGCAAGTTACCGAGCCGGGCGACACAAAATGGAGAGCAAGTCACAGAGCCGGGCGACACAAAATGGAGAGCAAGTAACAGAGCCGGGCGACACAAAATGGAGAGCAAGTCACAGAGCCAGGCGACACAAAATGGGGAGCAAGTCAGAGCCGGGCGACACAAAATGGAGAGCAAGTCACAGAGCCGGGCGACACAAAATGGAGAGCAAGTCACAGAGCCGGGCGACACAAAATGTGGAGCAAGTCACAGAGCCGGGCGACACAAAATGTGGAGCAAGTCACAGAGCCGGGCGACACAAAATGGGGAGCAAGTCACAGAGCCAGGCGACCCAAAATGGAGAGCAAGTCACAGAGCCGGGCGACACAAAATGGAGAGCAAGTCACAGAGCCAGGTGACACAAAATGGGGAGCAAGTCACAGAGCCGGGCGACACAAAATGGGGAGCAAGTCACAGAGCCGGGCGACACAAAATGGAGAGCAAGTCACAGAGCTGGGAGACACAAAATGGAGAGCAAGTGACAAAACTGGGAGACACAAAATGGGGGCACTTCAGGGCATCTTTACAGGCGTATGACATATTTTCCTGTAAATTAAGTCTTTTACAGTTTTACTATTTAGTACACCGGCTCATCAAATATAAGCTTAGTGATACAACAGTGACCATTTAAAAGGAATTGGATGGTAGATGTTTACTACTAAAACTCGAAGTATTCGTGTATAGTTCCTAGTACAAGAACAAAATAGATACCTGTTTTGTAGTAATGTCATATACCATCATGCTTTGGTGTCATGTAGGAACACCGAGTGCATTAACACGCCCCCAATGCACTTCTAGGCTTATTTGCATAAGCTGGTAGCCTGCTGACATGGACACTTTATAAAGGGAGCCATTGTGCAACTGAGAGACAAATTAAGTATTTTTGTGGGCAAAAGATTGTTACTACCGCAGTGGCAGGAATAGCTTCTGAGCGAGCCAATCTCAGAGACGGAAATTGTGGAGTGACCATGAAAGTGAATTAGTTATTTAATGCCTCTTTTTTAAAAGAATTGTCCACTTTAAACATTTTCTTATTCTGGAAAAGGATCCCGAAAGCATTTGCCAACTCTGCTGCTGGAACCTCCACTGATCAATTGTAATCACTGATCACTTGTAATCACCGATCCTGCTGCTGGGACCTCCACTGATCACTTGTAATCGCCGATTCTGCTGCTGGGACCTCCACTAATCACTTGTAATCACCGATCCTGCTGCTGGGACCTCCACTGATCACTTGTAATCACTGATTCTGCTGCTGGGACCTCCACTGATCACTTGTAATCACTGATCCTGCTGGCTGAAACCTCCACTGATCACTTGTAATCGCCGATTCTGCTGCTGGGACCTCCACTGATCACTTGTAATCGCCAATCCTGCTGCTGGGACCTCTACTGTTCACTTGTAATCACTGATCCTGAGGCTGGGACCTCCACTGTTCACTTGTAATCACCAATCCTGCTGCTGGGACCTCCACTGATCACTTGTAATCGCCGATTCTGCAGCTGGGACTTCCACTGATCACTTATAATTGCCGATCCTGCTGTTGGGACCTCCACTGATCACTTTAAATCACCAATCCTGCTGCTGGGACCTCCACTGATCACTTGTAATCGCCAATCCTGCTGCTGGGACCTCCACTGATCACTTGTAATCGCCGATTCTGCAGCTGGGACTTCCACTGATCACTTATAATTGCCGATCCTGCTGTTGGGACCTCCACTGATCACTTATAATCACCAATCCTGCTGCTTGGACCTCCACTGATCACTTGTAATCACTGGGTGGACTTGGAAACCACTGTTTAATGTCTCAGCAGCGTTACCACAGGGGAAAAGAAGCTATGCACATCATTTACACTGCAGTCAGTAGGTTGTCTGTGACATCCATGGACGTGCCGGGTCCTCCAGAAGTGCCGATCTCTTGTAGCAACTATACCATCTAGTCTGAAATTATAAACAATCTTCCCTACTTGGTTGGTTCCTCATCTGCTGATCTTCTTTTTTCAGGCACTTTGCTTGTCTTTCGTCAAAGTATATGTGTCCCGGAGTACCAGCCGTCATGAGCACGCTCCTCGCCAATATCAATGCCTACTATGCCCACACCACTGCCTCCACCAACGTGTCTGCATCTGACCGCTTCTCTGCCTCCAACTTTGGGGTGAGTGTTCTTTTGCTTCACTCTCATCTTTGAGAAAACTCTATCCCTGATTTAAACGGTATATTATTAGTACCAGTACTATTAGTAACTTTTACTAATTGGCTGTGTTCATTGTCTATGGGACTGCCACATACGGTATCTCAGTCCTGTAGACAATGAATGAGGGAAGTTCCACTGTGCAGTTCATGGTTAGCCGCTATATGATCTGGTACAAACTCTTTATCACCTATGTATATTTGTCCTCCAGAACACAATTTTTCACTGCACCAGCAAGGTAGCTGAGAAAGGTATTTCATATGTATACTTATATATATATTTCTTTTCTTTTTTCTGCAGAAAGAACGCTTTGTGAAGCTCCTGGACCAGTTGCACAATTCCCTGCGCATCGATCTCTCCATGTACAGAGTAAGATCCATAATGGCAGAACACACAGGCCGTGATTGCAGAGCGTGAGACCTAAAAAAAGGCTCTGCACTCCCCTGTGTAATTAGCACACAATTGATTCGTAGGAAATGGAACGTGTGATTAGTTGGGTTTTGATGAATGAGGACGAGGCAGCGATTCCAGAGATCACCTGTGACAGGGCCATCATTATCCAAATGAAGTTGCTATCTCCATCCCTGTAAACCTGCAATATTGTTGTCTTCTTCAGAGGAGAGAGTTCACCTCTTTAACTCAACTTATAAGGAATCTTACAGCAGAAAATTACCTATTGTTTAAAGCAAGTTTCTATGTTAAATGTGGTTTTTGGTTTTTTTTTTAACAATTTTTTTTTTTTTTAAATACACAATGTATATTAAGAATAAGAAAAAGCACTACTGCAATTTTCACCTTCATACTATTAGACTCATTGCTCCTGTTCTGCACAAGACTTTTCAGCAGTTTTGTTATCATCACAGTCAATGATAATAATAATAATAATAATAATTTTATTCATTTATATAGCGCTATTAATTCCATAGCACTTTACATACAATGATCAGTAGATAACCCAAGATTCACCATTCATAATAGATGTGGCAGCTCACCTGCTCCCCCTCCTGTACAGTGACAGATAACTCCTTTTATTTATATTTAACACAGGATCCAACATTCACAATAGGTGATGTCACAGCTCACCTCCATCTCTTGTATAATGCCTGAGACCTCTATATACAGCAGATAATAAAAGATCCATAAATCACAAAATGTCACAGATCACCTCCTTTCACCTCTGTATAATATGTAACCTATATATATATATATATATATATATATATATATATATGTATATATATATATAGATTTTGCAGGATCCACCATTCATAATAGATGTGACAGCACACCTCCTCCCCCTCCTGTACAATGACAGATAAAATCTCTATTCCACTATAACTCAGGATCCATCATTCACAATATGTGATGTCACAGCTCACCTCTGACTCTTGTATAATGACTAAGACCTCTTTATACAGCAGATAATACAAGTTCCATGATTCACAAAAGATGTCACAACGCACCTCCTTCCTCTCCTGTACAATGTGTAACCCTTCTATATATAGTAGAGTTTGCAGGATCCACCATTAATAATAGATGTGACAGCTCACCTCCTCCCCTTCCTGTACAATGACAGATAAAATCTGTATTCATATATAACTCAGGATCCACCATTCACAATAAGTGATTGTCACAGCTCACCTCCTCCTATACAATGACTAACCCCTCTATATATACTAGATTATACAGGATCCACTGTTCATAATAGATGTGACAGCTCACCTTGTCCTCCTGTGCAATGACTAACCCCTCGATATATAGTAGATTTGCAGCATCCACTGTTCATAATAGATGACGGCTCACCTCCTCTCTCTCCAGTACAATCATATATAAAACCTCTACAGTGTATATAACTCCTTATCCATCGTTCACAATAGTTATCACAGCTCACCTCCTTCCTTTCATGTACAATGAAACCTAATCTAACATATAGTAGATTATACAGGATTCACCATTGATAATAGATGTGATGGCTCACCTCCACCACGTCCAGTACAATGGCAGATGAAACCTCTATATATGTCAGGATCCATCATTCACAATAGTGGATGTCACAGCTCACCTCCTCCTATACAATGACTGAGATCACCTTTAATCCGGTTTTATCTACTGTATAGAGATGAGCGGATGGCTTCACGTGACCCCGTTCCGTGGTGCAGGAGGTCACTGCTCTTTGGCTGTACCAAGAGCTGTATGAATTCACTGATTTTCTGAGATTTTTGTGATATTTGAGGCAAGTCCGCACCACTGACATTTTCTGTATAGCTCCTGACTCCCAGCTGGGACACCGGCCGCAGCACCACTCCTTGCTCCTGTGACCCCCGCTCCACCACCGCTGCTGCCCACCAGCACCTTTCCCCCAGTATGATACAGCCGGATTAGAAGACTGACCCCCTTTTCACCACCATTTTTATTTATTTTTTTTTAATTTTTCTATTTATTTATTTTTATTTTTTTTTCTTTTTCTAAATTTGGGGTGCGTCTTCTAATCCAATGCACCTTGTGAGATCAAAAATATGGTGTGTAAATTGGTTATTTCCAATTTAGCTGCCATACTTTAAGGAGAAATTCAGAAGAGAAGCAGACAAAAGGGTAGAGACAAAGAGTGTGACTGGTCATAGGTAGTGATCGCGCATGCTTCGGGGTTCGGTACTTGTAATGAGAAGATGGGCTCTCTGATGGGAGTGCCCCAAATACCCGACTATAATGGAAGTCAGTGGGGGGGGAACGTGAGTATTTTTCTGGAAAATCTTCCAGAAAAATACATGAATTCCCCAATTACTTCCATTATAGTCGGTACACGAGTTGAGCCCATCCGAGCAGCCGACAGCTCGTTATGAGTACTGAACCCCCGAGCATGGTAGTGCCCACTCATCACTAGTTACGAGTATCGAGCCCCTGAGCATGGTAGTGCCCGCTCATCACTAGTTACGAGTATCGAGCCCCTGAGCATGGTAGTGCCCACTCATCACTAGT
This sequence comes from Anomaloglossus baeobatrachus, assembly GCF_048569485.1. Taxonomy (NCBI): domain Eukaryota; kingdom Metazoa; phylum Chordata; class Amphibia; order Anura; family Aromobatidae; genus Anomaloglossus; species Anomaloglossus baeobatrachus. The sequence goes on along the minus strand of NC_134353.1, from coordinate 897,180,185 downwards.
TACGAGTACTGAACCCCCGAGCATGGTAGTGCCCACTCATCACTAGTTCCGAGTACTCGAGCATGGTAGTGCCCGCTCATCACTAGTCTTAGGATGTCTATATGTTTACAATACTCTGCATAGGGGTGGTGTGGGGATGATCCTTGGGATTGTTATGATTGAATCTTATGTCCATAGGGTCAGTACTAAATTTAACCCAGGTGCATCTAAGTGAAAAGAATTCTACCTATATTCATGTGAAGATGTCTAAATTCTTGAAGGGCAATTTTGTGTATTTGGCTTTCTTTACTTGGGGTGGAAATCGTCCTTTGTAGCTGGCGTTCATTGGCATAGTCACAGGATGTTATATTGCTCTATAGGTGTCCCAAAGTGCTAATGACCTAGAGAAGTAACACCGCAATTGATTTCCCTAATTGTTAGTTTATAAGTAGCGATGAGCATCCTTACAGGCGTTCTCACCACCAATTACTCAGTGACTCCCTAAGGTATAAATCCCATGTTTTATTTTTCTTTTCCCGTATTTTCTTTTAAACACCATTGGGAGGAGAAGTTAGCTACTTCCTCCCTCACTGATGTCATTACATAGTCAGCATAATGAGCCGGGTCACCTTGTAAATACTTTCTTATTTACATCCCATCCCAATTACAGCCAGGATCACACTCTAGAACGGCATTCACATTTCCACCGTTATAGGAAGCCACAAGCTGGATACAGACGCCCTCCAACAGCTGCACTGAGCAACTAAAAAACTAAAACACTAGAGAATTATCACTAGCACACACTGTATGGGCTAAAGTATTAGGTCACACTTCTTAATCCTTCGATGTAGATCTCAGTTCAGGTCCCTCGCCACCCGGTATCTTAAAATCCAGCTCCTCATTCCCAGTGTCTAACATCCAGCCCCTTGCCCCTCCCCCCTCCTCGGCAAAGTGTCTAGCTTCCAGCCTCTCGCCCCCTTCTCCCCCAGTGTTTAACATCCGGCCACCCCCTTCCCAAAGTGTTTAACTTCCGGCCTCTCGCCCCTTCTCTATCAGTGTTTTAACATCCAGCCCCCCCACCCCCACCCCCGGTGTCTAACATCTGGCCCCTCGTCTCCCCTCCCATAGTGTCTAACGTCCGGCCTCTTGCCCCCTTCTTCTTCAGTGTATCACATCCAGGCCCCCCCAGTGTCTAACATCCGGCCCCCTCGCGCTCCTGACCCCCCTCCCGCCCCGGTGTCTACCATCCGGCCCCTCGCCCCCCCCTTCAATAATGTCTAACATCCGGCCTCTCGCCCCCCCTCCCCCGGTGTCTACCAACTGGCCCCTTGACCCCCCCCCCAAAGTGTCTAGCTTCCAGCCTCTCGCCCCCTTCTTCCCCAGTGTCTAACATCCAGCCCCTCTCTGTGTCTAACATCCGGCCCCTTTTCCCCCAGTGTCTAACATCCGGCCACCCCCCCCCCCCAAAGTGTTTCACTTCCAGCCCCTCGCCCTTTCTCCCCCAGTGTTTAACATCCGGCCCCTTGTCTCCCCTCCCATAGTGTCTAACTTCCGGCGTCTTGCCCCCTTCTTCTCCAGTGTCTAACATCTAGGCTCCCCCCCCCGGTGTCTAACATCCGGCCCCCCCCCCTGTGTCTAACATCCGGCCCCCTCGTGCCCCTCCCCCTCCGTCCGGTGTCTACCATCCGGCCCATCAAACCCCCCCCCTCCCCGGTGTCTTAAGATTTCCGCAGACACAATCCACATTGTTGTAGAACGTTTTCCCTGAAGAGCAGACGTCATGCGGAGGTGTCACGATACTTTGATCCCTACAGTGCTGGCCAAAAGTATTGGCGCCCCTGCAATTCTGTCAGATAATTAATCAGTTTCTTCTTGAAAATGATTGCAATCACAAATTCTTTGGTATCGTTATCTTCATTTATTTTGCTTGCAATGAAAAAACACAAAAGAGAATGAAACAAAAATCAAATCATTGATCATTTCACACAAAACTCCAAAAATGGGCCAGACAAAAGTATTGGCACCCTTAGCCTAATACTTGGTTGCACAACCTTTAGCCAAAATAACTGCGAACAACCGCTTCCGGTAACCATCAATGAGTTTCTTACAATGCTCTGCTGGAATTTTAGACCATTCTTCTTTGGCAAACTGCTCCAGGTCCCTGAGATTTGAAGGGGGACTTCTCCAAACTGCCATTGTGAGATCTCTCCACAGGTGTTCTATGGGGTTCAGGTCTGGACTCATTGCTGGCCACTTTAGTAGTCTCCAGTGCCTTCTATCAAACCATTTTCTAGTGCTTTTTGAAGTGTGTTTTGAGTCATTGTCCTGCTGGAAGACCCATGAGGTTAGCCACAGTGCCATGGGCTTTACACTTCTTGATGACACTGCGCACCGTAGACACAGGAACTTTCAGGTCTTTGGAGATGGACTTGTAGCCTTGAGATTGCTCATGCTTCCTCACAATTTGGATTCTCAAGTCCTCAGACAGTTCTTTGGTCTTCTTTCTTTTCTCCATACTCAATGTGCTACAGACAAGGACACAGGACTGAGGTTGAGTCAACTTTAATCCATGTCAACTGGCTGCAAGTGTGATTTAGTTATTGCCAACACCTGTTAGGCTACTTTCACACATCCGGATTTTTGCTCTGCGGCACAATACGGCGTTCTGCAGAAAAACCGCAACCGGCTTTTATAACGCCGGTTGCGTTTTTTTTTGCATAGACTTACATTAGTGCCGTATTGTGCCTCAGGGGCTTGCGTTCGGTCCGGTTTTTGCCGCATGCGGCAGATTTAGCCGCTGCCGCGGCCGGATCGAACGTTCCCTGCAACGTTTTTTGCTCCGGCAAAAAACACCGCATCGCGCTGCATCCGGCCGCTGCGGCGCATTTTTCAATGCATACCTATGGAGGCCGGATGCAGCGCGATGCGGAAAAAAACGCATCCGGTCGCCGCATGCGTTTTTTTCCACTGCGCATGCTCAGTAGCATGCCGCAACCGGAAAAAAACGGACGGGCCGCATGTAAAAACGTATGCAACGGATGCGGTGTTTTCGCCGCATCCGTTGCATAGTTTTCACAGCCGGATTGAGCCGCAGTGCTCGTGCTCAAACCGGATGTGTGAAAGTAGCCTTAGGTGCCACAGGTAAGTTACAGGGGCTGTTAATTACACAAATTAGAGAAGCATCACATGATTTTTCAAACAGTGACAATACTTTTGTCCACCCCTTTTTTATGTTTGGTGTGGAATTATATCCAATTTGGCTTTGACAATTTTTTTTTTTTTTATTGAAGACAAAATAAATGAAGATAATAATACCAAAGAATTTGTGGTTGCAATCATTTTCAAGAAGAAACTGAGTATTCTCTGACAGAATTGCAGGGGTGCCAATACTTTTGGCCAGCACTATATGGTGTGGCTTTTGATAGGACCACAGTGCATTGATGTTGCAGCCTCATAGGATTACACATGCATTGCTGCCCATATATTGCACTATGCTCTCCTGCCCATTATGTGCATTGTTGGTAACTTCGGTCCCTCGCCGGGCATCGCTGCCTCTTTCGGTGTCGTTCTCCTATTTATAGCTGATGTGGGCAGCATTTTTGATGGAAGGATTACCCAGGACAACGCTCTTATTATCTCATTCATCATCTCCGTGATCTGGAATGTCTTGTCTTCAGTTTTCCACATATCCAGTTTCTCTGTAGCCTGTATCCGTCCTCTCCACAGCTGGTCCTGCTGGAGGCAGAGCGTTGTCAGCAGGTGGTTGTCTGTGTCCTATTTGGCTGCTGTATCCTTCTAAGTCTCGTCTCCTCCAGGGCCGTACCTTGTATGCAGATCTGCAGCGTGCCAGATAAATCTTGGCATCGGGTTGGACGCACGGCTTCCACCAAGCTGTCTGGGCATTAAATAATAAAACATTCACCATCTGCTCCTTACATCTTTCCAGAAAACCTCAGATTTCATTTTTGTCGCCCGCACGAGATGCTTCCCTTCTGATAATGCAGTAGCAGAAAGATACTGTCTACATGGCATTAGGACAGCGCCCCCTACTATAATTTAATCGTCAATAGTCATGGATTAATTTTCCCACCACTGAGAGTAATCCTGTTTGTTTAAGCTGAAGTTGCCGCCTGGAGTAACAGGGCACAAGCCAGGAAATATCCTCCATCTCCATTATATCAATGTTGACTGATCAGTCACTTCTTGATAAGTTTATCAAGCTGTCTCTTTGCCCGGCTGTCTCTTTGCCCGGCTGTCTCTTTGCCCGGCTGTCTCTTTGCCCGGCTGTCTCTTTGCCCGGCTGTCTCTTTGCCCGGCTGTCTCTTTGCCCGGCTGTCTCTTTGCCCGGCTGTCTCTTTGCCCGGCTGTCTCTTTGCCCGGCTGTCTCTTTGCCCGGCTGTCTCTTTGCCCGGCTGTCTCTTTGCCCGGCTGTCTCTTTGCCCGGCTGTCTCTTTGCCCGGCTGTCTCTTTGCCCGTTCTGTCTCTCTCTATCCGTCTCACCACCGACATCTTTTTACCTCACACATAAGCTTCTTATACTAACAGTTTATTTTGTTCCTATAGCAACCAAATCAATTGAAGTCAATTAAAGGGATTTTCATAATTATCATATAATAAAAGGTTCTGCATCTTTCCGTTATATTCCTTAACATTTTCAATGAATGGGACCCTTTGTGGAAACCCCTACACACCCAATACTTCTCACACTTGAGTTTGCTATAGGATAGTCTTAAGACAATGATAAGAAAGAAAGTAAAAATTTACTTTTATTTAATGTTGAGGTTCATTTTTTTATTTTTTTTTTAAAGATGCATCTCTTTAAGTCCACTGCTCTCCCTACACACAGCTATAGAATTACATGCTTTAATTCTCACTGCCTGTAGCCTCCACTAGGGGGAGCTCCTTGTATACAGATTTATACAGAACTCAATGGGGAATTTATGAAAGGGGAGTTAGACTGAGATGTTCAGTGGCATCCCTTATAACCAGTGCAGAGGGGGGCCTGTGTGATCATTTCATTTTGCCAGATCTTTCTTCTAGACTGAATGTTGCTAGATTATGTAGCAAACAAAACTCAGTAAGTTTGTAAGGAAAGAGTCACTCTGAGATAAAATAATTAAACTGGTGTTTACTTGTAAAACTGGTTCAACATTTGTAGTTTGGGTAGCAGAAATCACTCCTGACCTTTTTTCTTTTTTTCTTTTCTTCTCTTTTCATATTCTGTACAAAGGCTATGCAAAGGCTCATGTGAATATCTTGTCAGTAACACAACCTATCTCATAGTGTGTGTGTGTGTCTGTGTGCG
>NC_134353.1:897059901-897169901 GCF_048569485.1 Anomaloglossus baeobatrachus | reverse complement strand
CACAGATGTCAATGGGATTTAGATCCGGACTCATTGCTGCCACTTCAGATCTCTCCAGCGCTTTCTTTCCATCCATTTCTGGGGGCTTTTTGAAGTGTTGGATTCATTGTGCTGCTGGAAGACCCATGACCTATGATGCAAACCCAGTTGTCTGACACTGAGCACTATATTGCGATCCAAAATCTTTTGGTAATCTTCAGATTTCATGATGTCTTGCACACAATCAAGGCTCCCAGTGCCAAAGGCAGCAAAACATCCCCAAAACATGTTTGAGCTTCCGCCATATTTGGCTGTAGGTACTGTGTTCTTTTCTTTGTAGGCCTCATTCTTTTTTTGGTCAACAGTAGAATGTGCTTTACCAAAACGTTCTATCTTGGTCTCATCTGACCACAAGATGCTTTCCCATATGGAATTTGGCTTATTCAGATCCACTTTGGCTAACTGCAGTCTTTTTTTTAATGTCTGTGTTAGCAGTGGGATCTTCCAGGGTCTACTACCAGTGTCTTTCATTTCATTCAAATGTGATCGGCTAGTTCACACTGACACTGATGACCTCTGGGCCTGCAGGATGGCTTGAATTTCTTTGGAACTTGATTGCGGCGGCTTATCCACCATCTGGACTATCCTGCGTTGCAACCTTTCATCAATTTTTCTCTGCCGTCCACATAAAGGGAGATTTAGTTACAGTGCACTGGGTTGTAAACTTCTTGATTATATTGTGCACCGTGGACAAAGGAACATCAAGATCCCTGAAGATGGACTTCTAACCTTGAGTGTTGATAATCTTCAACAATTTTGGTTCTCAATTCCTCATTCTGTTCTCTTCTCTTTCTGTTCTCCATGCTTAGTGTGGCACACACAGATGCAGAATGCGAAGATTGAGTCAACTTCTCCCGTTTTTATCTGGTTTCAGGTGTGCTCTTTATATTGCCCACATCTGTTACTTGTCACAGATGAGTTTGATCGAGTATCACATGCTTGAGGCAAAGTTGTTTACCCATCATTTTGGAATGGTGACAACAATTTTGTCTTGCCAATTTTTGGGGCTTTAAGTGCGATTATGTCCAATTTCTCTTTTTTTTTTTTTTCTGTTTTTTTTTTTCTGTTTTTTTGTGTTCTAATGCACACATGGAAAGAAATGTGCGTAGCAAAACATGTGTAATTGCAATAATTTTTCGGGACAAATACTTTATTTTCTGGAACAATTTCAAGGGTGCCAACACTTTCGGCCATGAGTGTATATAAGAAGCATAACCATATATCATGCCTTTTCCCAATACAAGAATAAAAAAATAATAATAAAAAAAAGAATATTGGTATTGCTGCATCCATAAATGTCCCATCTGATTATGCTTTTTGGGTCCCGTTCTCTCTGTGATTTGTGCCTCCACAGAACAAGAAGCAGGATGTACCTCCGGAGGAACAAGGACCTTGTATTAAGAATCTAGACTTCTGGCCCAAGCTGATCACCCTGATCGTGTCCATCATCGAGGAGGATAAGAACGCCTACACTCCCGTACTCAACCAGTAAGCGCCCCCCAGTGGTCGTGCGGCTGTGCGTCTGCTCATTGTTCTCTCTCTAACCCTTCTGTGCTTTGTAGAGATGTCGTCTCCTGTCAGTCTGTCCCCCTGTCTGCTCTGTCTCTTGTTGTATAAGTGACGTCGGCCGAGGTTAAAAGCTTCCTGACACTGGGTGAGTGAGGGAGCTCTTCTTGTCTAGATATGTGCCTGCCACCTGACTGCCATCGATTTTTGCATGCTCGTTGCACAGAACATGAGGGCAAATTACCACGCAGGAGGTCAGTGCACTGTATAGGGTGCACCCTTCTAGACATCCTGAAATACTCTGTGCTGCTTCTCCTGGTCTTCATTCACTACCTGGTGACACGCAGACTCCTGTTTACTAAACACTGAATGATCTCGTCCCTACCCTCCTTTTTTCATTAGACTCACTCCTCTGCTGAGATGCTCTGTGCTGCGGGACACCATGATCCTTTACTATGCAGCTGGGTGACCCTCTCCAATATAGCTCCCTCCGAAAAACCTTGTCCTGCAGGACACCTGATTTTTTTTTTTCCTTCCCTACGACAGAACCCAAGAAATAGAGGCTGCTGTCGTGGGTCTGAAAAAACTAATTACCGGTAAGTAATACCGATTTTTCCCTTCGCCACAACAGCACCCTCAATTTCCTGGGTGCTGTCGTGGGTCTGGGAAAACTACCGGTAAGTAATACCGATTTTTCACTTCTCCACGACAGCACCCTCTATTTCCTGGGTGCTGTCGTGGGTCTGGAAAAACTAATACCGATTTTTCCATTATATAACCTCACAGATGGCGAGATGCATGTGGTATTTTCTGTTGTAGTTGAAGGATGTGGTAAAATATCACAGCACCCGTTATCCTCAATGGAGAGAGGGCCACATGTACAGTCGCTTCCTCTCTGGGGTGCTGACTGGGGAAAACGGGGACCCACTTTATAGGTCCCGGAAGTGGAACCTGCATCGATTAGACATTTATGGCTCCTCATTCCCCCTTAAGTTTAATTAGACAACCAGATAAGTTTGTGCCCTCTGATAACCATGTGGTCCATGAATCTGACCCCCTTAGGTAGGGTATTGGGCACAAGCTGGCAAGTGCATGCCGTGTTCAGCTTGTCGCATGCTTCTTGTCTTACCAGCTTTTCTTCCAGTTACAGGTCTGGGTGAGTATTTAGTAACTGGTTGTCAGATAATGATCTGGAGTCGGTACCACCTCAATGTATCCTAGGATCTCAATGTCTTCCATATATCCTAGGATGTCTTAACATGATGGTCACCGGACTCCCAACTCTTGGAAGTCGTCCTAATTGTCCAGCCAGGCTTTAGTAATTGTGTCTGTCCATGAGAATTAACACCGATCTCTGTTTTCTCTATGAAGATTCCCCCAGGAGCTGAGCGTGGGCAAAGTCAGCGCCGAGGTCATGTGGAACCTCTTCTCGCAGGACATGAAGTACGCCATGGAAGGTAAGAGGGGATCCAGACATCAGTGCTGGTCATGGACATCAGTGATACCCACTCACTCCAATCTCAGGACGACCATGTTGGATTTCTTTGGTCATTTCTCTCTTCCAGCTGTCATTGTATACTTCCTACTGTTGAATCTTAGAGATGTCGTAGAGGTCGTACCCACAGGGAGTTGCCGAATTGTAATGGGTGGTATAATATTAGGAAACTGGGTGCTGCCAGTGGTATTCCTGGCTGATGGCAGCAGAATGCAGGTATTAGAAAAGCCAGACCCACAGGGATCTGCTAATAATTTGGGGGGGGTTTATTCTTAGACGGGTTTGACCAGTCTGGACACCCACTTTTAAAGGTGCTACCGGGCGTCTTTGACTTCTGCACGGAGAGATGAGAGGTGTGTATGACGCGACGTGCCATCTGCTTCCAGGTTCTCAGCCGGAATTGTGCACATTCCATTCTAGTGAGGGACGTCAATGTGTGTTATCAGAGTGTACAGAGCTGGTTCAAACTTCTATTTAACCCTTAAAGTGTCGTGTAAAGAAAAACGAATCTCCATGGGTTCCGGTTTTAGGTCACCCCACCAAAAAAAAGCATTAAAAAGTGATCAAGACAACAATATGAACCCAAAAGGGAGGCAATAAAAAAGGCGACACAAACCAATTTTATTTTTTGCAAAGTAGTGATATTTGTTAACTATATATATATATATATATATATATATATATATATATATATATATATATATATATATATATATATATATATATATATATATATATACATATACATATACATATACATATACATATAGATATAGATATAGATATACATATATATATATATATATATATATATATATATAGATATATATATATATAGATATAGATATATATAGATATAGATATAGGTAGATGATAATATATATATATATATATATATATATATTTATGTATATATATATATATATAGATATAGATAGATGATGATAATATATATATATATATATTAATTAATGGTGCTCTATAAATAAACAATAATAATAAATAATAATAATAGATAGATAGATATATAATATATATATATATATATATATATATATATATATATAATATATTTTACACCAAACAGTGTAGACCAGCTAACTCGAGTGAATCACCTGGAGCCTCAGCTGACCTGGTTAATTCCGTTGTGCCCGGATCAGGATTAGGAGTCCCTCCATATTAATGTAAACAACGACAAGGCAATATCCAGCAATAACGTGAACAATCCAGGATGCTGTTAAAAAAATTCCTTCACTTTATTCATGAATCCATAAAAATACAGATGGGACTACGCCTTTCAGCGGTAATTCCTGCCTTCCTCACGGTCCGAAATCTAAGCTGCCTTCTGGACATCAAGAAGGCAGATCAGATTTCGGACCGTGAGGAAGGAGGGCATTATCGCTGAAACGCATAGTCGTTGTTCACACACACACATATATATATATATATAATATAAAAAACTATTCGAGTTTGGTATTGCCTTAATTGCACTGAACCGGAGAATCGGCGTTGGGTAATTTTTTTTTCTTCTGTACAGTGAACACCATAAAATTAAAACCCAGAAATCAGCTGTGTTTTATTTCACCTCACTTGGAATATATTTCAATTTTTCAGATATTGTAAATTGAATGGTGTTCTTCAAAACTACAATTCGCCACACAGAAAACAGGGCTTCCTATGCCTACCCTAATGGCTTTTGGAGGAAGAGGGGGGGGACCGCTCAAAAATGAAAGTCCCTTTTTTATGAATTAATTTAGTTAAAAGGATACATGGGAAACGTCCAGACACCACTCCAGTAGTGACTTTTCCCCCCGATGTGAAAGGCGCTGGATATTTCCTTTCAGTCACTTGGACGTCTCTGCTGAGGGACCATCTCCGAAGATCTGTGTCACGTTAGCAAAAATTGTAGATGCAGCCTCCTTCTCTGATCAGGGAGTGCCAGCATTACCAATCTATCCTAATCTTCAATGCATGGTGCTGTCAGGAAGTGTTGTCATAGGGACAACCTTTTTTTTCTTTTTTTTTTTCTACCCATAGATGCCTGACTCCATTTCTCCTGCATGCTTCAGTGCTGTTCCGAATGATCCACCGTCTTGCTGACTGACGTGTGTGGATCATCTTCATTCAATTAGGGTATCTGCATGATGGCGTTGTGGTGCCCCCCGTACTTTGATGTCAGGTGGCAACACAGCGAGGGTTCTCATTTCCATGTTTTTCAATCAGTAGCCTAGTGGCTGGCATACAGTGGTCACTGACATTGTTGCTGGCCAGGGGGTGGAGGAATGGAAGCTGCATTGGTCTGTAAGGCACAGTGTGGGGCCCCTGGCTGGGCACAGTGTGGGGCCCCTGGCTGGGCACAGTGTGGGGCCCCTGGCTGGGCACAGTGTGGGGCACCTGGCTCGGCACAGTGTGGGGCACCTGGCTCGGCACAGTGTGGGGCACCTGGCTCGGCACAGTGTGGGGCCCCTGGCTGGGCACAGTGTGGGGCCCCTGGCTGGGCACAGTGTGGGGCCCCTGGCTGGGCACAGTGTGGGGCCCCTGGCTGGGCACAGTGTGGGGCCCCTGGCTGGGCACAGTGTGGGGCCCCTGGCTGGGCACAGTGTGGGGCCCCTGGCTGGGCACAGTGTGGGGCCCCTGGCTGGGCACAGTGTGGGGCCCCTGGCTGGGCACAGTGTGGGGCCCCTGGCTGGGCACAGTGTGGGGCCCCTGGCTGGGCACAGTGTGGGCACTAGCTTGGCTCTATGCCATGATGTTAGGTGTTGAACATCCCATCAGCCACCGATGTATTGGGCGATGTGAGATTTTTATGTCCAGTCTGCAGATTTCCGGAATCATTGTCCGGATGAATCCAGCATCTTCTGTTCTGCAAGGGGCGAACACTAAGAATGCAGAAGGTTTTTGTTGCTTTTTTTTTGCACAGACCCCTCCGACCTCTGGAGTCCCGTCGTGGTGCGGGGGCCGCTCGTCTGCCGCTCACAGATTCTGCTCCTTTTCATTTTTATTCTGTTCTCTACAACCTACACATGAGTCAGACGGAGGTCACACAGCGGGGCAGAGGATTGTGCAGTAATTGTCTGATTAAATGTAATGGCAGCACGACTGCACCGCCTAATCTCACCGCTGCCCAGAAAAGAGGCAGGAGGTGCATGATCTGATATGGCTGCACTTACATAATGCACCACGCCTGAGGCTACACCGGCCACCAACCTGTGTCAGGTAGTCAAGAGTGGCAACCAACCTGCAGAGGTAGCTGAGCTGGGCTTGTTTTACAACTGTTTGTTTTCTGCACTGATGCTTGCAGTCCTATGTAACCACTCAGGACACAGTGATAGCTGAGCACTGAGAATGTAGTAGATCTTGCAGTCCTATGTAATACACATATATCAGTGATAACTCTCTAATTACAGAAAATGTAGTGATTTTGCCTGCAGTCCTATGTAACACCCTAGATAAGTGATAACTGAGAGCAGATAATCTAATAGATGTTCTCTGCAGTCCTATGTAACACCACAGATAGCACACAATGATAACTCTTGTTGTACTGATAATGTAGTACCTGCAGTCCTGTGTAACGCCAGAGAGGGCACATGATAATTCTAAATATAGACAATACAGTACATGCAAGTAGTCCTATGTAACAGTACAAAGGTGCTCATAAATAATGACGTTCAATGTGCCATTCCCCTGAATGTACTGCTCCTCAGAGTTGCTGATGGATGACCCATCTACTATTTTTGGTTGTTGATTTAGTGACTTAAAAGGGTTCTCCAAAACTGTGATAAAATGACACCATCACATAATTAAAACAGCAGCCTCTCCCAGTTTTGTGTCAGGTTGGACTTTAGTCTGAAGAAACACCGCTCTCGAGATCTGTGTCTCAACTGACAGAGAAGCTGTATCACCTATACCTCTGTGAGCCGAGGAGAAGGGCTGTGACATAAGCAGAAATAAATCTGGTCAGCTGGCCGGACACACAGGATTTATTTATCCAGCCTCAGTCATCCATGTTCAGTCAGTCAAGGAGAATATTTATTCATTCTCCTGTCATGCATACGTATGAGCTCAGATCTAGCTCCTCTGTCAGTTGAGACACAGGTCTTGGGAGCGGTTTCTTCAGACCATGGCATCCGGACATGTGACTGTAACAGGTTGCTGTTTGAATTACATGATGGGGGATATTTGATTACATTCTTGGAGAACTGCTTTAATTATCTTCAGATATTGAAATTGTTGAGGAATTGAAACAAAAAATATTTTAGAAATTTGTTTTAATAAGGGGCATCATTGTGTAAGAGTCCTAATGGGTGATGGCCCCTCCGTGTCGCCCGCTAATAACGCTGGTTCTGTTTTATGTTGGCTGCCATAGAATAGGGACCCGACTCCATCGCCATTTAGTTGCTCTTGCTTTACTGTATGCTTAATATCTCTAGTTGAAGGGTTGGGAGCTCAGCGTCTGCATCTCACCTGCTGATAGAGCTGCCTTATATACCAGGGAATGGGTATGCAGCTAACCTCGCACCTCCGCACCGCCCCTTGCTTATAGTGCTGACTAATGCCCCCCCCCATGTACAGGGGGCTTGCTTTCGCTCTCTGCCATCACTGGTGATCATGTGCGGTGTGTAATCATGTCGTCTCTTCTTCCTCACCTTCAAGTCTTGGATAAAATAAGTTCTCTTCACTGGCTGAGTGGTAAGTATGCCCGGCTGCCCCCCGCCCTGAGGGCAGTCTGATGCCAACAGCATTCCTGCCTATACATAGACACATAGGGCGGCTATTGTCTCTCATTATCTGTAAAGCATCAGGTTTAATGACTTTCCCATTGTTTCACTTCCAGATTGAAATGGCGACCCCCCCCAGCTCCTTCTTTATATACAACCCCCACGCCTCACCCCTTACCATATACAACCCCCACTCCTCACCCCTTACCATATACAACCCCCACTCCTCACCCCTTACCATATACAACCCCCACTCCTCACCCCTTACCATATACAAGCCCCACTCCTCACCCCTTACCATATACAACCCCTTACCATTTACAACCCCAGTCCTCACTCCTTACCATATACAACCCCACTCCTTACCCCTTACCATATACAACCCCCACTCCACACCCCTTACCATATACAACCTCCCCCACGCCTCACCCCTTACCATATACAGCCCCAGTCCTCACCCCTTACCATATACAACCCCCACTCCTCACCCCTTACCATATACAACCCCCACTCCTCACCCCTTACCATATACAACCCCCACTCCTTACCCCTTACCATACACAACCCCCACTCCTCACCCCTTACCATATACAACCCCCACTCCTTACCCCTTACCATATACAACCCCCACTCCTCACCCCTTACCATATACAACCCCAGTCCTCACCCCTTACCATATACAACCCCCACTCCTCACTCCTTACCATATACAACCTCCCCCACTCCTCACCCCTTACCATATACAACCCCCACTCCTCACTCCTTACCATATCAAGCCCCCCACTCCTCACTCCTTACCATATACAACCCCCACTCCTCACTCCTTACCATATACAACCTCCCCCACTCCTCACTCCTTACCATATACAACCCCCACTCCTCACCCTTTACCATATACAACCCCAGTCCTCACCCCTTACCATATACAACCCCAGTCCTCAACCCTTACCATATACAACCTCCCCCACTCCTCACTCCTTACCATATACAACCTCCCCCACTCCTCACTACTTACCATATACAACCCCCACTCCTCACCCCTTACCATATACAACCTCCCCAACTCCTCACCCCTTACCATATACAACCTCCCCCACTCCTCACCCCTTACCATATACAACCTCCCCCACTCCTCACCCCTTACCATATACAACCCCCACTCCTCACTCCTTACCATATACAACCTCCCCCACTCCTCACTCCTTACCATATACAACCCCCACTCCTCACCCCTTACCATATACAACCTCCCCCATTCCTCACTCCTTACCATATACAACCCCCACTCCTCACCCCTTACCATATACAACCCCCCACTCCTCACCCCTTACCATATACAACCTCCCCCACTCCTCACCCCTTACCATATACAACCTCCCCCACTCCTCACCCCTTACCATATACAACCTCCCCCACTCCTCACCCCTTACCATATGCAACCCCCACTCCTCACCCCTTACCATATACAACCCCCACTCATCACCCCTTACCATATACAACCCCCACTCCTCACTCCTTACCATATACAACCTCCCCCACTCCTCACTCCTTACCATATACAACCCCCACTCCTCACCCCTTACCATATACAACCTCCCCCACTCCTCACTCCTTACCATATACAACCCCCACTCCTCACTCCTTACCATATACAACCCCAGTCCTCACCCCTTACCATATACAACCCCCACTCCTCACCCCTTACCATATACAACCTCCCCCACTCCTCACTCCTTACCATATACAACCTCCCCCACTCCTCACCCCTTACCACATACAACCCCCACTCCTTACCCCTTACCATATACAACCTCCCCCACTCCTCACTCCTTACCATATACAACCTCCCCCACTCCTCACCCCTTACCATATACAACCCACCCACTCCTCACCCCTTACCATATACAACCTCCCCCACTCCTCACCCCTTACCATATACAACCTCCCCCACTCCTCACCCCTTACCATATACAACCTCCCCCACTCCTCACCCCTTACCATATACAACCTCCCCCACTCCTCACCCCTTACCATATACAACCTCCCCCACTCCTCACCCCTTACCATATACAACCTCCCCCACTCCTCACCCCTTACCATATACAACCTCCCCCACTCCTCACCCCTTACCATATACAACCTCCCCCACTCCTCACCCCTTACCATATACAACCTCCCCCACTCCTCACCCCTTACCATATACAACCTCCCCCACTCCTCACCCCTTACCATATACAACCCCCCCACTCCTCACCCCTTACCATATACAACCTCCCCCACTCCTCACCCCTTACCATATACAACCTCCCCCAATCCTCACCCCTTACCATATACAACCTCCCCCACTCCTCACCCCTTACCATATACAGCCTCCCCCACTCCTCACCCCTTACCATATACAACCTCCCCCAATCCTCACCCCTTACCATATACAACCTCCCCCACTCCTCACCCCTTACCATATACAACCTCCCCCAATCCTCACCCCTTACCATATACAACCTCCCCCACTCCTCACCCCTTACCATATACAACCTCCCCCACTCCTCACCCCTTACCATATACAACCCCCACTCCTCACCCCTTACCATATACAACCTCCCCCACTCCTCACCCCTTACCATATACAACCTCCCCCACTCCTCACCCCTTACCATATACAACCTCCCCCAATCCTCACCCCTTACCATATACAACCTCCCCCACTCCTCACCCCTTACCATATACAACCATCATGATCTTAAATTTTCTACTCCCAGGACAAAATAGTCTGCTACGTAGCATTAGTGCGTGCAGCATTTTAAGATTGCCCCCATTTCTGCAGGGAGATATGGATGATGGTGCATGGAAGATTTCTTAGCTGGTGCATTCCCAGGGTTTGGGTTGTCCAAACTTCTCAATGATCAAACACCTTTTTATATCTTTACTAATGTTCAACTACATAGATAATCTCGCACTCAGACCTGCGGCAAAACACGCAAACTGTGCTTCTGATTTTACTCCTATATATCGGATGGGTGGAAGCTGCATTGAAAATCTGCCACTGGGTCATACACATTATTAAAGGAGCAAAACTGGTCTCAAAATCATATTACAAGGTCCTTCTACACCTCCAGTCGCAGGCACTCCTGATATATTGTGTCTGTACACATATGTGATGTATGCAAGAGACTGGAAGTGTCACCTGCAGTGCTGAGACCCATAACATTGACTGACCGGCCTTGAAATAGAGCAGCAGTTGAGAATATGCAGTAATGAGCTCTTAAGATGGGGAAAAAGTGCCCAATTCTACCATCGCTGGGGACTCCCACCCATCAGAAGTAATCACTTGTCCTTTGGTTGCACCTTTTTATACTCATGTGCTGGGAAAGATGCACTAAATTTATTAAGACTGGTATATAAAGTGTCCATCTTGGTAAATCCACCTCTATATGTTTCACTGTCTGATGTACTTGAGGTAAGTATGGTACTGAGGCTTTGTTGCTATGGTTCCTGTCAATTGAGAGAGTCTAGTTGCTAGGACTAGCAACCATTCATGTCTAAAAATTCCTTAGTAAACAGACTACTTGTGTCTTTAGGTCGCAATTCAAGGGTAAAATAAAGAGCTAAGAGGCTTCTTATTAGATAAGTGATGGTATAGTTGGCTTTATTGCTGGCAATCTCCTATCCCCCATTCTCCTGCTATGACGCTAGGAACACTCCTGTCCGCCGCTGTCAATGACTGGTGTCTGTCTCTCCTCTATCACAAGCGCCGGCCGTCTTACGAATCCGCATGGTTCATTTTCTTGGTGGTAAGAACGTAGCGTATGTAGATATGGAGAGATCTGCTGTCCGCCCTTCCTTCCAGTAGATCCAGCTCAGATACAGCTATATACTCAGCGCTGTGCACTCCGGATGTGCTGACTCCTCGGCCCTGGAGCCTCCATCCATTCCTATTTTACATGGATAGAATATAGAGAAGTGGTGAAACTTACCGCTTCCTTCATGGTAGGAAACTACAACTCCCAGCATGTCCTCACGCTCTGCAAATGGTTTGTTGTCCACTTCTTAGAGGAGTTTTCCCATGTGACGTGAATAAAGCTTAATCCTGATCAACACTGTTTTCAAGAGCTCTGGTTGCTTTCAGTGATTGCTAAATGACCTAGCTAGAGAACCGCTGTAATGCTGGACCAGCTCACGATAGGTTCCAATTCACTGACTGCAAGCAGAGCTCTTGAAAAAGGTGAAAGATTGAAGCACCAAGGATATTAGAAATTCAGTGAACTTTGCTTTATCTAATGCTTATGATTTATTTAGTGAAAACTGGGACAAGGTAAGAGTCTGCAGATAGGTGACCCCTAATTCAGAGCAGTATTTTGGCATAGGCTGCGGTTTCTCATTAAAGGTGTATTCCCACAATTCCATATTTATAGGACATATTTTAAATAAGCACTCGTAAGAAAGTTTTTAATCCATAAACCTGTCTAAATGTGTATGTAATGTAGAATTAGTGCATTAAAATACCGATTGCCGTCTTTCCCAGTTTGCAGCGCTGCTCCAGTCATCTTCTCACACACGTGACTATAATTTCTGGATCACACTTGAGTCTGTATGTAAGTCTATGGAGCCTCAGAACGAGGCTCCATAGACTCATATTGTAAAAGAGATTTACGGCTCATGCACAGACCCTAGTGTGATCCTGAGGCAGAATTCCAGTTATATGAGTGAGTAGAGGACCGGAGCGGCGCTAGATATGGGGCAAGTCAGCGGCCGCTCACTATTTTATTGCACTAACACTACATTACATACTCCATTAGACAGGATTAGGCTGAGTTCACATGTCCAGTAATCAACCGCTAGAATGGATCCAGCAGCAAGCCATTGGCAAAAAAAAAGTTGTGAAGGCATAACTTTCTTGTCCATTTTTTTTTTTTCCAAAACGTTTTTTATTGATTTTTCAAATTTGTAAAAACATGACAAGTATCATTGCAAAAGAAGAACATTCGTCTGACAAAATGTGACATAGAGGTGGGTGATACCCCAATTTGGAGTTCCATGTTGCTGTTCGATTTAAGATAGTATACAGTAACATTAAACCAAAACATAGGTAATGAAATATAATATAACATATGCAATACAATTCGTTAAATCTCTGTGTCGTCCCTGAATGATTTCAATTTTGCTAGCGTGTCTTGGTATTCCCAACCGTCTCGTCTCCCCCTCCCGCCAGAGCCCCCTCCTAGGTGATTCTCAGTTTACCCAGGCTGTCCTGAATATCGCTCAGGATATACCACTCTGAGTGAACAAAAGGTGCCATCAGGTTAATTATTTCTCCCTGTGTGAATTGGCTTTCAATAAAATGTCTCCATCTCACAAAAAACTTGGCTGTCAACCCATCTTTATCCCTCTCCGCTTCTAGTTTTTCCCACCTCAGAAGGTTGTGTAGTTCGCCCACAACCTCCTTTATGGATGGGCCCTCCCTTTGAATCCAGTGTTTTAAGATGCAACGCTTAGCTATCATGGCTATGTCATGCATTATTGCGTATTTCCTCTTTTCCGGCGTGTTCGGTCCTCCTCCTACTCCTCCCTCAAAGGAGTGGAAAATCCACACCATTAAGTCTAGTTTGCTGAAAATTCCCCATGTTGACTGGGCAAATAGTCTGACTTGGTTCCAGAACCTAGCGATTGTCTCACATTCCCATAGCCCATGCAGCATATCCGTTTTTTCTTTTTGACACTTAGGACACCACCTATCCCTACCTGGTATGTTGAAACCTATAATGGCCCTATGTAGAATTCTGAATTGAGTGTCTCTCCATCTCTCATTGGTAATATGTTTCCGCACTTGTACCCATCCTCTCAGTAGATCATCCACCACTTCTTCCCTTCCCAATTGTTTCCCCCACGCTTTTAAAGTCCGACTATCCTCCCGTGAGATAAGCACCCCCCTTAGCGATCGATAAATTTTAGAGACATTTATACTTGTTACATCACATTCCAGTAACTCATCAATCGAACTTCTGTTCAGCTCTCTTCCAACCACACCCAGGTCTCCTATTATTCCATGTTTCAATTGTTCATACTGGATGACATGTGAGCTATTAAGGTTGTACTTATCCAACACTTCCCGACCTGTCATCCACCTCCTGTCCTCCACATTCATAACATCTATCATTCTCCTGACTCCCCTCTCTTTCCATCTAGTAAATAGCTTGTTTTCTCGTCCCAGGGGAAAATTTGGGAATGCCCAGGGGTTCAAGTACTTGGACACTTTCCATGAGAGCCCCAGTTTTTTCCTTACCGACTTCCATGTTAGCATGGTGTCTCGGAATATAATTGAGTTCCTTATGTGCCCTTCAACCCTGGATAGTGGGGAGTGCAGAATGGACGTCAGATCCCACGGTGACGCATATTTAGTTTCCATCGCATGATCTGAGTGCCTACTCGTTCCTCTCACCCAATCAATTACATGCCTCATGATACATACAAGATTATACCCTTGGACATCTGGAAAGTTTAGACCTCCCTCCTCTGCTGACTTCATCAGCGTACGCAGCTTTATTCTGGGTTTCCTTCCCCTCCACAGAAATTCTGTATACGCGGAGTTGAGCTTATTCACATCCTTTAGTTTTAGCAATAGCGGGATTGTCTGGAAGGGATACAGCAGCCTAGGAAAGCTCATCATTTTTATCAGGTGGCATCTTGCCAGTAATGGAAGTGGCAGACCTTTCCATCCCTTTAATTGAACTGTAATTTTCCTGATTAGCGGTCCATAATTCAAGTTATAGATTGTTTCCACCGATCTTCCTATATGCACTCCCAGGTATTTAATTGAAGATTGTGCTATAGGAATTCCACATAGACAGCCATCCCTTATTTGTCCCCCCATTGTCCCATGATGCCCCTTTAGGAACATGATCTCGCATTTTTTTTTGTTCAGTTTGAAACCGGAGAATGAGCCAAATTTTTCAATCAAGGCAAGAGTCTGTGGCAAATCCGCACCGGGGTCCCCCATATAAAGTATGATGTCATCAGCAAAAAGCGCTGTCTTTACTTCTGAACCCCTTATCTTGATTCCTTTAAAGCTATTTTGTCCCTGTAGTATTCTTGACAACGGCTCGATTGCCAGGTTGAATAAAAGAGGAGATAATGGGCAGCCCTGTCTTGTTCCCTTCATCAAAGGGAACACGTCTGATAGAAAGCCCGGAGTGTGTACCCTAGCTCCCGAGTTGGCATAAAGGTTTCTAATGTAAAGTCTCATCTTGCCTACAATCCCTATGGCCTCCATTACCCTGTCTAACCACCCCCAATTTACATTATCAAACGCTTTTTCTGCGTCAAGTGTAACTAGGGCAGGTCTAGCCCCTCCCTCAGTGAGACCCAGTCTAACCGCGTCTACCACTAGAATTGTCTTTCGGATATTGGTAACGGCATTTCTCCCCTTAATAAACCCCACCTGGTGATTCGTAATGATCCTAGGTAAGATCTCGGCCAGTCTATTAGCCATGATCTTGGACATAATTTTTAAATCCTGATTTATGAGCGATATAGGTCTATAACTAGAGGGATCATCCAGGTCCTTGGTTCCCTTGGGGAGTAATTTAATATATGCTATGTTGGAATTTTTGGGTATTTCCGCCCCTCCCAGGAAAGCATTAAAGACTGAGGTTAGATCCGGCGAGATCAGATCCTTCAGAGCCTTATAGAATTCACTATTGAAACCGTCAGGTCCCGGTGCCTTGTTGGTGTTAAGCTCCCCAATTGTTCTCGTCACCTCCTCTACTGTGATATCTGCGTTTAAGGCACTCAAATCTTCCTCCGTCAAGCTAGGCATTTGGGCTTGTCTTAGCCACTCTGCCTCATCAGTCATGTCGTTATTCCCTGACCCATATAATTTTCTATAGTAATCTCCCAACAGTTTATTAATGT
Source organism: Anomaloglossus baeobatrachus (assembly GCF_048569485.1). Classification (NCBI taxonomy): domain Eukaryota; kingdom Metazoa; phylum Chordata; class Amphibia; order Anura; family Aromobatidae; genus Anomaloglossus; species Anomaloglossus baeobatrachus. Next base: position 897,154,235 of record NC_134353.1, on the reverse strand, counting down.
CCTTAGGATCCGTAGTCACCTCTCCCCCCTTTGTTTTCAGTTTAGAGATCACTGTCATCTTTCTGCTGCCCCTTGCCAGATTGGCCAACATCCTTCCCGCCTTGTTGCCAAACCTATGTAAGTCAACCTCCTTGTGCGACCAGAATAGTTGTTCCTTTTTTTTGGCCCATTCGTCAAATCCCTCTTTTGCCTCCAGCCATCTGCCTTTTGTCATGGGAGATCTATTTGTCACATAATTTGTATATGCTACCCGTACTGCTTCACTATGGAAATTATAATTCTCATTGGTTTTCCGTTTGATCATGGCTGCGTACCCCACCAGACGGCCCCTTAGGACCGCTTTTGCCATTTCCCAAAATATCACTGGGGACTCTCTATGTTCCTTATTGTCCTCTGCGAATTCTCCCCACCACTCCTGTAGCACCTTATGGAAATTATCTTGCCTGAGAAGGAACGATGGGAATCTCCATATGATATCTGTACCTCTCCTGAATTTCTCTCTAATGCCCAATCTCACCGGACTATGATCAGAGATCACCATATTCTCTATCACACAATCTTGCGTTCCACTCAGTAAGTCTTGCGAGATCCAGAACTGATCAATACGTGACCAGCTATCATGAGGGTGAGAGAAGTGTGTATACTCTCTGTCATGTGGGTGAGTTAGTCTCCAGATGTCTTTCAGTCCTACGTCTTCTAATGTTACATCCCTATTGTCTAAACTCCTGCCCACATTAGCTGTCCCCTCCTCGCCCCTCCTCCTATCTTCAGCTGAGTCTGGGACAGTGTTAAAATCGCCTCCCACTATAATGTTAGCCTCCCCATCTGCTAATATGGTGGCCTTTATGTCATCATGAAATGTGATTTGTTGTGAATTTGGGCCATAGACATTATAAATACTGAGTTTACCCGCTGGACTAACGATTGTTAAGTGCTGCCACCTTCCATGGTCGTCTGCCTCATGTGCCACTACCTCATGACTGAATTGTTTATTTATTAGAATCATAGTGCCCGCTTTTCTACCTTGTGCCGCTGCCCCGTAAACGGTGCCCACCCAATGTTTCTTCATGCGGAAAAAGTCCTCCCCCCCCCCAAGTGGGTTTCCTGTAATAAGGCAATGTCTGTCTTTAGTCTTTTCAGATGTCTCAATATCATTGCTCGTTTGTTAGGTGATCTCAGCCCTTTAACATTCCACGTAGTTATCTGTATCATGTTTACCTGGGTATTCTGCTTTTACTACTCCCTCCCCTATGGGCCCCTGCATCAAGGAAGACGAGATGTTCGACACTAGAATCACAGTTGGTACCACAAAATCGACACTCCCTTTCCCCACCTTGCAAATATAACAAATACAACAAAAAGCATGTAACTGTAAAACATAATTTCCCTTCCGAGAAATCCACGGCGCTTCCCGCCACGTTGGTGAGCTCCCCTATTCCTAGCCAAAATATGTAGCTCCCTAATCACCCCCCAAAAAATATATGTTCTATCCCCGGACTAACTTGAATAAGCCTTTGAAAATTATGCAAAAATTAGCACAGTATGTCAAAACCTCAGCAAGATTCTCCAGTCCTACTTATCTCTGACTCCAGGTAGCCATCAGTCCGCCCAGAACAGGCCCACTTCATTTGAATTTGGATGATGTTCCTGGACAAAGGAGAAAAAGAAAAAAAGAAAAAAAAGACCAAGGGGAGAGAAGATGGAGAAAGAAAGGAGAAGAACAAAAAAAAAAAAAAAAAAGAGAGGGGGGGGGAAGAGGACCCAGACTTTGGGATGTTTTCCTCTCTTTTCTCCCTTCCCCCTCCTCCTCTCACCTCCCCAACCCTCTCTCCGTAATGCATCCTCCTCAACGCCTCTCCCTGTTTGGGAAGAGAAAAAAAAAAAAAAAAAAACAGGCAAAAAAAGGAAAAACAATGAGCGAGTTCCAGTTCAGGTATCATGGTTTCTCTCCAAGGGTTGGTTCCTGTGTTCCAGGCGAGAATTATGCTGTCGACCCGGGCTTGGCCTCCTTTCCTCCCTGGTCTCGACTTGCTTTTGTCCCCCAAGACGTCCCACATCTCTTCCTGAGCTTGTGGGGGATCCTCTTCTATTATTCCCTTCTCCACTAGCTCCTTTTTCTTGCCTTTCTGACCTAGTCTTGTTGAGCTCTGCCATGAGAATGTTTTCTGCTTCTTTGTAGTCCTTGTAGTATACAAACGAGCCATTGGGGTTTCTAACTTTCAGTGTAGCAGGCTATAATAGCTGGCACTTTACTTTTTTGTTGTACAGAAATGAGCAAATTTTGGTAAATTCTTTTCTCCTTCTGGATACTTCCGCTGAATAATCCCCAAAAATTAGCAGTCTGTTGCCTTGATATTGTAGTGGACGCTTTCGTTCTCTAAAGGCCCTCAATATTTCCTCCTTATGCTTATAATCAAGGTACTTGACAATCACCTGCCTGGCTCTTATCGGGGTATTCTTGTTTGAGTTTTGGCCCTCTCCCTTATTAGCCTCCTGGTGTCTCAGTGGACCCACTCTGTGGGCTCTTTCAACTCTGAATTTCGCCTTTATGCCCAGGGCCTGCGGTAGCTCCCACTCGCATATATTATCCAACTATCCAATCGACACAGACTCTGGCAACCCGACTATACGTAGGTTGTTTCGTCTCGATCTGTTTTCCAAATCGTCCGCTTTATCCTTCAAGTATTCATTAGATTTTGCTAGAGCTGCTATTTGCGCTTGCATAGCCAGTATTGTCTCCTCGGAGTCAGATATTCTCTGCTCTGATTCTGCCAGTCTAGATGCATGGGCATTTATCTGTTTTTGCATATTAGCTAATGATGTTTGTATGGCTGCCTCAATAGCCACTTTAATCTCTTTTGACAAGTGTGATGTCACTTCTTCAGCCAGTTTTTTATAGTCCACATTAAGCTTTTGTGTGTACTTGTCTTGGCCTGCAGGTGGTGCTGTTTTCTTAGTTCTCTTTGTCTGGACTGGGCCACCACCTCCATCCCCCAATAGCTTGCAGGCTTGTGATGTTGGTGTAGTAAGCTGCTTTTTGTTTCCTTTGGAAGGGGTATTATTAATTCTTGCATTTGACTTCCTGTGAGTCTGAGTGGGATTAATCTCCCTGTGCTGTTTGTCAGTTTCATCCTCCAACACTGCTGTGTCTCTGAGCTGCCCTGCTTTGCCAGCATCTTCTCTCCCCTCTGCCTCCATATCTCCTTCATCCTCCCATTGGGATCCACCGTCATCAGTCCCCTGCATCCACCTCTCTCCTGCTGTGTCCTCCTGTGACTCCTCGCTCACATCTTCCTTATCTCCTGTCTCCTCGCTCATATCTCCCTTATCTCTCCCCTTCCAGCTCTGTGTTTGCTTTTCTGTGTCTCTCACCATGCGTTCAGGCTCCTCCCCCATCAGGCTCGGCGCCATTATCTTATCTTCTCCTCTGTCCATATCAAAGCTTCTCCAGGCTGACTCACCACTCCCAGAGCTTCTCAGGAGGTACCGTTCCATAGCTGTCTGCTTTAGGTAACCTCCTGTGCTGCTCTCTGTTTGGTGGCTCGTCCGGGGGGGTCTGTTTTTAGTCGGTTTCTGTGAGGGGTGGCAGGAGCTCTCCTCTAAGCTTCCACCTCAGCCAGGACAGGAACAGGAAGTCTCTTGTCCATTTTTAAAGAATTTATTTTTGCAGGGGTTTTTTTGTGTGGGGGCCCTGGGAACACTGATGTGTTAATGGATTGTTATTTAGCCATCCGTTTTTCTTGTATTTTTAAAGAATCCATTTTTTTTCTTACTGGATCAGTTTCAAATGGAAGATAAATGGTAATCTGTACTCCCATGTTAAAAAAACAGATTCTGAAAAAATATTTTTTTTCAAAATGGACAAGAAAGTTGCGTATGCAGAACATTTTTGCCAATGGATTGCTGCTGGATCTGGCTTAACAGATGATTACTGGCCATGTGATCTTGGCCTTATGGAATAGAGCATTTCTTGGCAGGGCTTCATTATAGATTGCTGGAGGACCCCCAGAGACCCCAGAACAGGAGTCTGCAGCTCCGTCTTGAATGGCGTGAATTTGGCCGTGCTCGACCTCTGCTTCATTCATTGTCTGTGGGAAGGCCAGAGAAAGCACAATGCAGCTCTCAGATACTTTTGGCAGATCCATGGACAGTGAATGCAGCGGAGAACAAGCATGCGAAACTCCGTTCCATTACGGATTGGATCCTGCAAAGCCCTATTCTGTAGATCCAAGATTGGACCCCCAGCGACCAGTAAGTTATCCGCTTGCCCATGGTAAATGTGGTCTTGTAATGTAGCTGCGGTCATTCCCTCCTCATACACGATGGCTCCGTCCTGTGCACAGCGCTGAGTATCTGCACTCAGTAGTTCCTCGCCACATTAACATCTGCAAGGTATATTATATTCTAATACTTATCTGTAGTGAATCCATAGTCCCCCGATCCCCACAGGTTGTAGCCAAGAACGAGAAACCTATATTCTGCCTGATCGTAGTCACTGAGCCTTATATTATTAAATGCTTTTAGCTCCAGTACTTTATTATTATTATTATTATTATTATTATTATTTATTATATTTTTTATTTATTTTTATTATTATTATTATTAATATTATGTTTTATATTCTGTAAAAAAGATTTGTAGCTGATAAGGTGCAGGGATCACTCTTGTAACAAACTGTGCCGCTATGTACGCAGGACTAGATCTGTGCAGGTTATCTACAGATTTTCGTATTCCATTCATGGTGATAGACGGGAACCCCAAATCCCAGCGTGACACATAAAGGGCCATGTGTCTATATACAGAGACTACACACTTATATACTGTAGAAAAACAATTTAAATCACTCATCAGTTGAACTTATTGAAGGGAACCTGTCACCAGTTTTGGGGCCTATAAGCTGCAGCCACCACCAGTGGGCTCTTATATACAGCATTCCAGAATACTGTGTATAAGAGCCCAGGCCGCTGTGTAGAATGTAAAAATCACTATTATAATACTCACCTAGGAGCGGTCCAGTCCGATGGGTGTTTCTGGGCTCCGGTCCAGCGCCTCCTGTCTGCGGGGATCGCCGTCCTCCTTCTACCCAGCTCAGTATAGATGATGCATCTACGTCATCCACATAGAGGCCTCCATTGCACTCCTGTCCAGGCGCACTTGATCTGCCCTGCTCAGGGCAGATCAAATTACTGTAATATGTAGCCGTGAGGAAAGGTGAAAGATAATAATAACATTTATTCATTTATATAGCGCTATTAATTTCATAGCGCTTTACATACATTGGCAACACTGTCCCCATTGGGGCTCACAATCTAAATTCCCTATCTGTATGTTTTTGGAGTGTGGGAGGAAACCGGAGACCCCGGAGGAAACCCACGCAAACACGGGGAGAACAAACAAACTCCTTGCAGATGGTGTACTTGGTGGGATTTGAACCGAGGACCCCAGCGCTGCAAGACTGCAGTGATAACCACTGAGCCAAAGATCACCCGCGCATGCGCACTACAACGCTTTGATCTGCCCTGAGCAGGGTAGATCAAAGTGCGCCTAAGCAGGACCTTAATACCGGCCAGTGTGGATGACGTAGGATGCGTCATGCATAATGTGTTAGGTAGGAGGAGGAAGGCGATCGCAGCAGAGAGGAGGCGCCGGACCGGAGAGCAGCGACACCCATCAGACCGGACCGCCCCCGAGGGGTGTATTATTAAGGTGTTTCTTACTTTATACAGAGAGTGGCCTGGGCTCTTATATACAATATTCTAGAATGCCATATATAAGGGCTCACTGGTGGTGGCCGCAGCTTATAGGGGACAAATCTGGTGACCGGTTGCCTTTTAATTATATACCCTACAAATAATCTACCACGGTGACATTAATAACATTTATATAATAAAGATATCTTAAAACATATTGCATCAAATAAAAAAAATGATATATATTAGGGCGCTCACAGATCCCGCAGCTGGCGCCCCACGTTGGATTTGTATGCAGGACCCCTGCGTGTGATGGTCTTTACATATTACCTGCATCCTCCGCACGGATCACACATATTGTGCCTTCTAGAATGTCCGGTTACTTTGCCGTCCAGGTCTCAGGTTATCTTAGCTCCCATGCAGTAGTGCTGGATTTACAGCCCAGATATATAGGCACTCATATGCACCCCCGAGCTCCGGATAGGACAGACTCCCATTAATTACAAGGGTTGGGGGAATACAATTGGTTTACTATTCCTATATGTGACATTACAGTATCTTTTGTTATTGATGCATTGGTTTCAGTGCTGCAATTAATACGTTTCTCAGCCAATTTAGTGTCTGAGGTGTTATGCCCCCTAATATGATGTTCCCAATTGACTCTGTACCCGTCTCTACCACTGAACAGAGCACGAGAAACACCGGCTGTGTAAGAGCGCGGACTACATGAACCTGCACTTCAAGGTGAAGTGGCTGTACAACGAGTACGTGAAGGACCTGCCCCCAATGAAGGATAAAGTGCCTGAGTACCCCGCGTATGTAGCCCCCTGCACCCTAAATAATAGACCCCCTGGATACACCCAGGGTATAAACTAATGGCCACGTGTCTGTGCAGGTGGTTCGAGCAGTTTGTCATGCAGTGGCTGGACGAGAATGAGGAGGTGTCGCTGGAGTTCCTGCACGGGGCCCTGGAGCGCGATAAGAAGGATGGGGTAAGACGCCGAGCGGTCACCATCAATAGTACATACACAAACGCAAAGATATGTACATAGCCGGACATCACACCAAGCCAGCCGGTATCTGTGACCCCTGGAAGACGGCAGAGACATCATAGAGGGGTCTGCTTCTTCTTTATAGTGATGTGGAGACTGCTGGTATAACCTGGGCATCTCCTGTATATAATTATATATGTACAGCTGGTATAACCTGGGCATCTTCTGTATATAATTATATATGTACAGCTGGTATAACCTGGGCATCTTCTGTATATAATTATACATGTACAGCTGGTATAACCCGGGCATCTTCTGTATATAATTATATATGTACAGCTGGTATAACCCGGGCATCTTCTGTATATAATTATATATGTACAGCTGGTATAACCTGGGTATCTTCTGTATATAATTATATATGTACAGCTGGTATAACCTGGGCATCTTCTGTATATAATTATATATGTACAGCTGGTATAACCCGGGCATCTTCTGTATATAATTATATATGTACAGCTGGTATAACCCGGGCATCTTCTGTATATAATTATATATGTACAGCTGGTATAACCTGGGTATCTTCTGTGTATAGTTATATATGTACAGCTGATATAACTTGGGTATCTTCTGTATATAGTTATATATGTACAGCTGGTATAACCCGGGCATCTTCTGTATATAATTATATATGTACAGTTGGTATAACCCGGGCATCTTCTGTATATAATTATATATGTACAGCTGATATAACCTGGGTATATTCTGTATATAATTATATATGTACAGCCGGTATAACCCGGGCATCTCCTGTATATAATTATATATGTACAGCTGGTATAACCCGGGCATCTTCTGTATATAATTATATATGTACAGCTGGTATAACCCGGGCATCTTCTGTATATAATTATATATGTACAGCTGATATAACCTGGGTATCTTCTGTATATAATTATATATGTACAGCTGATATAACTTGGGTATCTTCTGTATATAGTTATATATGTACAGCTGGTATAACCCGGGCATCTTCTGTATATAATTATATATGTACAGCTGGTATAACCCGGGCATCTTCTGTATATAATTATATATGTACAGCTGATATAACCTGGTATCTTCTGTATATAATTATATATGTACAGCTGGTATAACCTGGGCATCATCTGTATATAATTATATATGTACAGCTGATATAACCTAGGCATCTTCTGTATATAATTATATATGTACAGCTGGTATAACCCAGGCATCTTCTGTATATAATTATATATGTACAGCTGGTATAACCCAGGCATCTTCTGTATATAATTATATATGTACAGCTGATATAACCTGGGCATCTTCTGTATATAGTTATATATGTATAGCTGGTATAACCTGGGTATCTTCTGCATATAATTATATATGTACAGCTGGTATATTCTGGGCATCTTCTGTATATAGTTATATATGTACAGCTGATATAACCTGGGTATCTTCTGTATATAGTTATCTATGTACAGCTGATGTAACTTGGGTATCTTCTGTATATAAGTTATACGAGGGGCTGCTGATAAGTGTTTGGCTTTACCCAGAAAGAAAATAGATAGGATGATGAAGCTTTACATTTATTCCCCATACTCTCCACTGATGTCACCACACGTCTTACATCATTATTCCAAGTTCTGTAAGCCTAGCAAAAAGAAGGATTTCGGTTGTGCCTCAAACCAGGCATCCGTAGCAGCCATGGCATCAGAAATGGTGTGAAATTTGGCACCCTTGAGGTGTTTCTTCAGGTTTGGAAATGGATGATAGTCGGCGGGAGCTAGAACTGGTGAATAAGGTGGGTGGTCAACCAGCTGGAAGCCCGGCTCTGCTAGTTTTGCCGTGGTCTCTTGTGCAGTGTGAGCAGAGGAGTTGTCTTGCAGGAACAAGATTCCTTTGGACAGCTTGCCGCACCTTTTGGCCTTCAGAGCTGCCTTCAATTGGTCGAAACGTTCACTGCAATACCTTGCATTGATGGTGGAACCCTTTTGAAGGTAGTCCACTAGCAGCACGCCCTCCTTATCCCAGAACACAGACTCCATCACCTTAGTGGCTGATTTTTGCACCCTGAGCTTCTTTGGATGAGGAGAACCACTGTGCCTCCACTCTTTTGACTGCTCCTTGTTTTCAGGGTCATACAAATAAATCCAGGTCTCATCCATAGTGACCGGTCCATCCAGGAAGTTCTTATCAGTCCGGAAACGCTGACAAATGGACCGAGAAGTTTTCATTCGCTGCTTCTCTGATCTGTTGTCACACATTTGGGGACCCACTTTGCAGAAGCTTCCTCATGTCCAAATGTTCATGGATAATAACACAAACACGTTCACGGGAAATCCCCATGATGTCTGCTATTGCTTTAGCTGAAATACGTTGATTCTCCAGTATGAGGTTGTGCACAGCATCGACCATCTCCGGAACAACAACCGCTCTCGCTCGTCCAGGACGTTCCTCATCATTGGGGCTGAAGTGGCCCGTTTTAAATTTGGCAGCTCAGTTCTTAACTGTGGAATATGAAGGGCATTGATCCCCCAATGCCTGCGTCATCTCACCACGAATATCCTTTGTGGACTTTCCTTGCAGAAACAAGAATTGTATCCCTCCTCTGCTCTCAGTTGCTGTGAATATCGCATTAGACTCCACCATTTTGTTTTCCCGCGTGCGTAGAACACTGTTGCCATAAGCAACAACCACAAAATTTTGAAAACATATATTCGACACATAAGGCTTTCATGTGATGTAACATTCGTTACCATAGAAATAAAAAAAATCACAAAGCCAAAGACTTATCAGCAGTCCCTCGTATATGTACAGCTGGTATAATCTGGGCATCTTTTAAATGTAGTTACATATGTACAGCCAGTATAATTTCTAGATCTTGTATATAGGGATATAGACCTGCTGGTATAACCTGGGCATCCTCTGTATATAGCTATATATGTACAGCTGGTATGAGTTCTAGATCATCTTGTATATAGGGATATGGACCTGCTGGTATAACCTGGGTATCTTCTGTATATAGCTATATACAGCATGTACAGCTGGTATAACCTGGGTATCTTCTGTATATAGCTATATACAGTATGTACAGCTGGTATAACCTGGGTATCCTCTGTATATAGCTATATACAGTATGTACAGCTGGTATAACCTGGGTATCTTCTGTATATAGCTATATACAGTATGTACAGCTGGTATAACCTGGGTATCTTCTGTATATAGCTATATACAGTATGTACAGCTGGTATAACCTGGGTATCTTCTGTATATAGCTATATACAGTATGTACAGTTGGTATAACCTGGGTATCTTCTGTATATAGCTATATACGGTATGTACAGCTGTATAACCTGGGCATCTCCTGTATATAATTATATATGTACAGCCGGTATGAGTTATAGATCACCGTGTATATAGGGATATGGACCTGCCGCTATAACCTGGGTTTGCTTATTATATTTGTAGAGAGCTGAATTGTGTGATTGGAGACCTGCCGTGGTTGCAGCGCTATCTTCTTGTACACAGCTGCCTTACGTCGTCTCGTACAGTAATAAGTGATGGGGACGGTGTCGGTATAACCTGGGCACCTCTTGTACATTACTTGATGCAGCAGAATATAAATTGCCCATTAAATTTATCCATTGATTGAATGCAAATTGCTAATAAACCGCTGGCAATGATCGCAGCATATTAAGCAGCAGAGACTTGGCAGCAGCGATGTGAGCAGCGCTCAGCGGGGACTTAATTAATGGATTATGGAGAAAAAAAAATGAATTACTAAATGCTTCTTTAACCCCAAGAATGTTATTTGTGGATAGCCCACTGCGCGGCCGGCGCCCGATGAACAGGGTGATTTATTCCAAGGCTCTACGCCAACGAAAAGTCTTGTGTTTTGGGGAAAATTAAAGTGTTTTTCTTCAGCGCTCTATTGGGAGACCCAGACGATTGGGTATAGCTACTGCCCTCTGGAGGCCACACAAAGCACTACATTAAAAGTGCAAGGCCCCTCCCCCTCTGGCTATACCCCCCCGTGGTATCACGGGTTCTCCAGTTTTAGCTTTGTGTGCGAAGGAGGTCAGACATTCCATGCATAGCTCCACAGATTTTAGTCAGCAGTAGCTGCTGACGGTTTCGGATGGAAGAAAAGAGGACACATATAGTGTCCCCAGCATGCTCCCTTCTCACCCCTGGATGGTGTTGTAAGGTTGAGGTACCTATTGCTGGTACAGGGCTGGAGCCTGACATGCTGTTTTCCTTCCACATCCCCTGGTAGGGCTCTGTGGAAGTGGGATCCTGCCGGCCTCTCAGCTCTGATGCCGGGCTCCATCCACAGACCCATTAGAACCTGATGGATTCGGAGCAGGAGTACGATCAGGGACAGGGCCCTGCATCTTACAGGTACTCTGTGTCCCCGGCAGGCACAGACACACTCCGGGCTGGCTGGGTGTTGTAGTGCGCCGGGGACCGCAATGTTGGAGTTAGTGTCCCTACAGATTACTGGGGGATGTTTTGTGTATGGGAACGCAGCGCCGACCCCCTCTGGACCGGGCGGCGCTGCTGTGACTTGTGGTGCGCCGGGGATCCGCCGCCCGCGCTTTTACGGCGGCGGCGGTTATAACTTTAGTCCCCGGCTTTTTGGGCCTAGGACGCCGGCAGCTCCGTTTCGTTCCCGCCCCCACCCTGTCATTCAGGGTAGGGGAGAGACGCTGTTCGCAAGCAGCGACGAGGGCTGGAGCCTGATTTACATGCTCCAGCCCTCACACTATGCACAGAGGGAAGCAGGCTTCCCGCTCTTGGCCAGGAACGCCCAGGGCCCGCCCCCCTTCCTCTCTCGAGACGCCGGCAGCCATTACATGCATGCCTGGCTGGAGGAAGGACGCAAGGCTCTGGGAGACCTGGACTAGGGGCTATCTGGCGACCACACACCCGCTTTTTAAGCGGGCGGTAAGCGTTTTTTCTGTGCTGGTCCCTCTAGTGCCTCACTGTGTATCAGTGTACTGGATACAGTTATATAGATATTGTATTTCTTGCACTGTGAGGTGCGCTTCTGGCTGCATATCCCAGATCGCTCTGTGGAAGCAGCAACATGTCATCCTCAAAACGCAAGGCGGCCAAGGCAAAAAGGGCTGTGTATACTGCGTGTGCTGCATGTGGGGCTAATCTACCAGCAGGCTCTGATGACCCCCATTGTGTGCAATGCTCCGACCCGGTGCTGCTTCGCCAGCCGGAGTCAGGAGAGGTAGCGACCCAGGCTGAGACGCTTGTAAGTTCTGCCCCGGTGACAGGGACGGACTTTGCAGTTTTTGCAGATAATATGTCTGTATCTATGGCAAAAATCCTTGAGACCTTGCAATCTATGCATGGGGCTCAGTCTCTGGGCACGGCGAGGCCTCTGTCCTCAGGTCCCCCTTACTTGGAATGTATCCAGCCCATAGGGGGGTCCCCGGCTTCACAGGCCGAGGATTATGACTCAGATGATGGCCCCAGCCACCCTAAGCGAGCTCGCTGGGAAAGACCCTCGACGTCTTCACACTGCTCAGGGTCTCAGCGCAATCAGTCTCCCTGTGATGTGTCTGATGAGAGTGATCAGGAATCCACTCCTGGAACCCCTCTCAACCTGGATACCCCGGATGGGGATGCCATGGTAGACGACCTTATCTCAGCCATCAATAGGCTGTTGGATATTTCTCCCCCAGCCCCTTCAGCAGAAGAGGCGGCTGCGGAGCAGGAAAAGTTTCGTTTCCTTTATCCCAAGCGTAAATTGAGTGCTTTGTTAGATCACTCTGACTTCAGAGAATCAATCCAGAAGCACGACGCTCACCCGGAAAGGCGTTTCTCTAAACGATCTAAAGATACGCGTTTCCCTTTCCCCCCTGAGGTGGTCAAGCGCTGGACACAGTGTCCAAAGGTGGACCCCCCGATTTCCAAACTTGCAGCTAGATCCATAGTTGCAGTGGAGGATGGCGCTTCACTTAAAGATGCCAATGACAGACAGATGGACCTTTGGTTAAAATCTGTCTATGAAGCTATAGGCGCGTCGTTTGCTCCGGCATTCGCAGCCGTCTGGGCACTCCAGGCTATTTCAGCTGGCTTAGCAAAAGTGGATGCTATCATGCATCCAGCAGTGCCGCAAGTGGCGCACCTTACCACGCAGATGTCGGCGTTTGCGTCTTACGCTATCAATGCGGTCCTAGAATCTACCAGTCGCACCTCAATGGCGTCCGCCAATTCGGTAGTTTTGCGCAGAGCCTTGTGGTTAAAGGACTGGAAAGCGGATGCTGGTTCCAAAAAATGTTTAACCAGTTTGCCTTTGTCTAGAGAGAGACTGTTTGGCGAGCCATTGGCTGACATCATTAAGCAGTCCAAGGGTAAAGACTCCTCTTTACCACAACCCAGAACACCCAAACCTCAGCAGAAAAAGTGGCAGCAGAGGTTTCAGTCCTTTCGAGGTTCGGGCAAGACACCATTTACCTCGTCCAAAGGGACTCAGAGGACGCAAAGAAACTCAGATTCGTGGCGGACTCACACACGCCCCAAGAAAGCAAATGGAGGTACCGCTTCCAAAGCGGCTACCTCATGACTTCCAGCCCCCCCCCTCCGCATCGCCGGTCGGGGGCAGGCTCTCCCGCTTTTCCGGCATTTGGATGTCACAGGTCAAAGACCGGTGGGTGACGGACATTTTGTCTCGCGGGTACAGAATCGAGTTCAATTCTCGTCCTCCAGCTCGGTTCTTCAGAACCTCCCCACGGCCAGACCGAGCAGATGCTCTGCTGCAGGCGGTGGATTCCCTAAAAGCGGAAGGAGTGGTTATCCCAGTCCCTCCTCAGGAACAAGGGCAAGGGTTTTACTCCAATCTCTTTGTGGTTCCAAAAAAGGACGGCTCGTTCCGTCCTGTTCTGGACCTAAAACGGCTCAACAAGCATGTGCACGCCAGGAGGTTCCGGATGGAAACCCTCCGCTCTGTCATTGCCTCAATGTCCAGAGGAGACTTCCTTGCCTCAATAGACATCAGAGATGCTTATCTCCACGTGCCAATTGCTACAGAACATCAACGTTTTCTACGTTTTGTGATAGGAGACGACCATTTTCAGTTCGTAGCTCTTCCATTTGGTCTGGCGACAGCCCCACGGGTCTTCACCAAGGTCATGGCGGCGGTGGTAGCAGTCTTGCACTCTCAGGGACACTCGGTGATCCCTTACCTAGACGATTTATTGGTCAAAGCTCCCTCTCAGGAGGCATGCCAACTCAGCCTGAATGCTACGCTGGAGACTCTACAGTCTTTCGGATGGATCATCAACTTTCCAAAGTCGATCCTATCACCGACTCAGTCACTAACGTATCTTGGCATGGAGTTTCATACTCTAGCAGCGATAGTGAAGCTTCCGCTGGACAAGCAGCGGTCACTACAGACAGGGGTGCAATCTCTCCTGCAGGGCCAGTTGCATCCCTTGCGGCGCCTCATGCATTTCCTGGGGAAGATGGTGGCAGCCATGGAAGCAGTTCCCTTTGCGCAGTTTCATCTGCGCCCACTTCAATGGGACATTCTCCGCCAATGGGACGGGAAGTCAACGTCCCTGGACAGGAAAGTCTCGCTTTCCCAGACGGCCAAAGACTCTCTACAATGGTGGCTCCTTCCCACATCATTGTCTCAGGGAAGATCCTTCCTGCCCCCATCCTGGGCAGTAGTCACGACAGATGCGAGTCTGTCAGGGTGGGGAGCAGTATTTCTCCACCACAGGGCTCAGGGGACGTGGACTCCGCAGGAGTCCACCCTTCAGATCAATGTTCTGGAGATCAGAGCAGTGTATCTTGCTCTACTGGCCTTCCAACAGTGGCTGGAAGGAAAGCAGATCCGAATCCAATCGGACAACTCCACAGCGGTGGCATACATCAACCACCAAGGAGGGACGCGCAGTCGGCAAGCATTCCAAGAAGTCCGGCGCATTCTAATGTGGGTGGAGGACAGAGCATCCACCATATCCGCGGTTCACATCCCAGGCGTAGAAAACTGGGAAGCAGACTTCCTCAGTCGCCAGGGCATGGACGCAGGGGAATGGTCCCTTCACCCGGACGTGTTTCAGGAAATCTGTCGCCGCTGGGGAGTGCCGGACGTCGACCTAATGGCGTCCCGGCACAACAACAAGGTCCCGGCATTCATGGCGAGGTCGCGCGATCAAAGAGCTCTGGCGGCAGACGCCTTGGTTCAAGATTGGTCGCAGTTTCAGCTCCCATACGTGTTTCCACCTCTGGCGCTCTTGCCCAGAGTGCTACGCAAGATCAGATCCGAGTGCAGCCGCGTCATACTCGTCGCTCCAGACTGGCCGAGGAGGTCGTGGTATCCGGATCTGTGGCATCTCACGATCGGTCGACCGTGGTCACTGCCAGACCGACCAGACTTACTGTCCCAAGGGCCGTTTTTCCATCAGAATTCTGCGGCCCTGAACCTGACTGTGTGGCCATTGAGTCCTGGATCCTAGCATCTGCTGGATTATCTCAGGGAGTCATTGCCACAATGAGACAAGCTAGAAAGTCGAATTCGGCTAAGATCTACCACAGAACGTGGAAGATTTTCTTGTCCTGGTGCTCTGCTCAGGGAGTGTCTCCCTGGCCATTTGCATTGCCCAAGTTTCTTTCCTTCCTGCAATCGGGGTTAGAAAAGGGCTTGTCGCTCAGCTCCCTTAAAGGGCAAGTTTCGGCACTATCCGTGTTTTTTCAGAAGCGTCTAGCACGTCTTCCTAAGGTGCGCACGTTCCTGCAGGGGGTCTGTCATATTGTGCCCCCGTACAAGCGACCGTTAGATCCATGGGATCTGAACAGGGTACTAGTTGCTCTCCAGAAGCCGCCCTTCGAGCCTCTGAAGGAAGTTTCCTTTTCTCGGCTGTCGCAGAAAGTGGCGTTTCTTGTTGCAATCACATCGCTTCGGCGAGTGTCTGAGCTGGCAGCTCTGTCATCTAAGGCTCCCTTCCTGGTGTTCCACCAGGACAAGGTTGTGCTGCGCCCCATTCCGGAGTTTCTCCCTAAGGTCGTATTCTCTTTTCATCTTAATCAGGATATTTCCTTGCCTTCTTTTTGCCCTCATCCGGTTCACCGGTATGAAAAGGCCTTACGTTTGCTAGATCTGGTGAGAGCACTCAGAATCTACATTTCCCGCACGGCGCCCATACGCCGTGCCGATGCACTTTTCGTCCTTGTCGCTGGTCCGCGCAAGGGGTTGCAGGCTTCTAAAGCCACCCTGGCTCGATGGATCAAAGAACCAATTCTAGAGGCCTACCGTTCTGCGGGGCTTCCGGTTCCTTCAGGGCTAAAAGCCCACTCCACCAGAGCCGTGGGTGCGTCCTGGGCATTACGTCACCAGGCTTCGGCTCAACAGGTGTGCCAGGCAGCTACCTGGTCCAGTCTGCACACTTTCACCAAGCATTATCAGGTGCATACCTATGCTTCGGCGGATGCCAGCTTAGGTAGAAGAGTCCTGCAGGCGGCAGTGACACCCCCGTAGGGGAGGGCTGTTTTGCAGCTCTAACATGAGGTATTTATTTACCCACCCAGGGACAGCTTTTGGACGTCCCAATCGTCTGGGTCTCCCAATAGAGTGCTGAAGAAGAAGGGAATTTTGTTACTTACCGTAAATTCCTTTTCTTCTAGCTCTTATTGGGAGACCCAGCACCCGCCCTGTTGTCCTTCGGGATGTTTTTTTGTTGTTTGCGGGTACACATGTTGTTCATGTTGAACGGTTTTTCAGTTCTCCGATGTTATTCGGAGTTAATTTGTTTAAACCAGTTATTGGCTTCCTCCTTCTTGCTTTGGCACTAAAACTGGAGAACCCGTGATACCACGGGGGGGTATAGCCAGAGGGGGAGGGGCCTTGCACTTTTAATGTAGTGCTTTGTGTGGCCTCCAGAGGGCAGTAGCTATACCCAATCGTCTGGGTCTCCCAATAAGAGCTAGAAGAAAAGGAATTTACGGTAAGTAACAAAATTCCCTTCTTTTTTTCTAGGGTCTCTACTTCTAAATCTTAAGCTCAACTATAGCGAAGGGTAAGCATATTGGGGTGCATTAACCCTTTCTCCTCCCGTTGTCTTCGCAGTTCCAGCAGACGTCGGAGCACGCCCTCTTCTCCTGTTCTGTGGTTGATGTATTCACGCAACTTAACCAAAGCTTTGAGATCATCAAAAAGCTCGAGTGTCCCGACCCGGACATTGTGGCTCACTACATGCGAAGGTTCGCCAAGGTGAGCGGTTACTAAAGTTTTTGTTGCGTTTGCGCATTTTTTCCATTTGCTTTTTTTTAGGCATGGTGATTGCAAGGGTTCAAGCGATGTACCCCCGCGATTGCTGCCAGACCCGGCTCTTACTGCCCGAAGCGGTGCCTGTGCCACTCCAGGCAGTTTAACCCCCTGAATGCTGCGATCAATGCAATTGCATTATTCAGGAGGCAGGGAGAGGGATCGCTTATCTCTCCCTGGCAATCGGGTCCCTGTAATGCAATCACAGAGACCCGATCGATGCCATGGTAACTCAGGGTCATCACCATGATGACCCCGGGTTACTGAGCTACAGAGAGCCTCACACTCCATGACGTATGCATGGTGTATGAGGCAAAGTGCTGCGCTATAATTTACTATAGTGATAAAGCACTGCAGGGGATTATAGAAACGCAGAAAAAAAAACGCTGAAAAAAGTGACAGCTGCTTTTCAGCAACAAAATCTGCAAGGAAAAAAAAAACCAAATAAAAATAATTAAAAAATGGAAAGGAAAAAAGAAGCAGCGTGTGCACAGCAAGTCAGGATTCTCATAGACTGCTGGGATACTTTTTTTTTCTTGCTTTTATTGATTAAAATAAGCAAAGAAAAACGCAAAAAAAAGCCACATGTACATAACCCCTTCACTGCCACGGATGCGTTATATCTCTACGGGTTTTTAAGCTCTCCTAATGTTTGCAGTGAATGGCGTCATTTCTAAACAGCAAGCTGAGATCCTGAAAGGGTTGAGGAGTGTAAACCCAAAGTAAATTAGAAAGTTATAGAAGTCATCATTAATATACCATAAATATTAACCCCTTCCCCAAGAGCTGAGCCCATTATACAGCTGCCACCTGTCACTAACGGCAGCAGTCACGTTTAGGAATTGCCACTCTGGGGGAGCAGCCGATTAAGCGCCCGGTTTAAAATAGAAAAAAATCTGTTGTTAAACATAAACATAATTTTAAAAAAAAAAAAAAAAATGTAAACGTTTCCTAATCCGAAAATAAAAAAATGTTAAAACAAAAATCATATTCATTAACTTACCTACTGTAAAAGTTTTGTCTATCAAGATATTAAATTATTTCAATCCATAAGATTGAGTATAAAATCAAAATGCCAGAATTTCTGTTTTTTTATTCACTGCACCTCCCACAAAAAAAAAAAATAAAACACAAAATAAAAGCGATTAAAACTTCATATGTTCCCCAAAACAGTACGAAAAACCTACATAGAAATATATGCAGCTGTCCTGCTCTGGTCAGGAGATCCCTGGCCAGTCCAATCGTTGTAGTCCGAGCTGGGACGGATTGTTATACAGGCATCTGGAATGTACTCTAAAACTGTAAAAACAAAATTTAAAAAAAAAACCAATGTTAGAAGTGTAAATTTTTTATTTTTTTTTATTATTTACCCTGTAAACTTTCATTACAATATATGGGATTATGAATGGTGTCCTGATGTCAATTGAAGAAAAAAAAAAGTTGTCTTGGAACAAGAAGAGAGACAAAAATGATAAACACAAAGACAAAAAAAAATGTTTATTTCCAACTGATTGGAGCCAGGGTACAGTTTATTTTGAGTGTGTGTTTATTTTTTTATATCTATATACATGAACTACTCACAAAGTTTGGGATATTTGGATTTTGGGTGAAATTTATGTAAAATGTAAAAACGTTCACTCTACAGTGATATTTTATCATGACAGTAGGGCATTTAAGTAGAAGCAGCAATGGTGATTTCCTCAATCAATTTTTTGAAACGTAAGCCAACAACAGTGGTGGGTATACCACCCAAATTTGTGTTTCAAAACGTGGCCTGGAGCATGACAGCTGATAACAACATCTCCTGCTGTTCACAGGTGGAGTTACTGTCTGCAGAGGCATGGCATCCCACTCTTCTTGAAGGGTGGTCCTCTGGTTATTGAGTTTCTCGTTTACAGAATTACAGCCTCTGCACAGCGACTCAGCTGATCCCATAGGTTTTCTATGGGATTCAGGTCTGGAGAAACTGCAGCCTCTGCATTTGAGGTCCTCAGTCTCCAACAGCCATTCCCTAATGATCTGACCTCGATGAGCTAGAGCATTCTCCTCCATGAAGATGAGATTAGGCCGGTGTTGTAATGCAGTCACAAGGACTGGATTAATGATGTTGTTCCAGTAGTAGGGGCTGTCACTGTGTGACTAGAAACACCTGTAAACAGTGTGACATCACCACCAAGAGCTTATCTGGTGACAACAGTGGCTGATACATAGCGCACTCAATGATGTCTCCAACATGGCTGGTGGCCATCAATTCTGCTCAGCATGAGTCACCTTTCATGAGAGAACAACACTGAGGCCACTGATCCCTTGTTCAGTGTAGATGATGACTGTGTCTGGTGGTGTGGTCAGGTACCCTTGCAGGTTGTCTAGCACAGACCACACTGATGTAAATGGTCTCGAATGTTCTGACATGATACTTGGGTCCCTCTGCCCTTCCTTAAAAGGAACCTGTGATTATAAGCTGCGGCCAACACCAGTAAGCACTTATATACAGCATTCTAGAATATTGTATATAAGAGCCCAGGCTGCTGTACTTTTATTGTACTCACCTAGGGGGCAATCTGGTCCTATGGGTGTCGCCGCCTCCTCTCTGCTGCTCTTGCCATCCTCCTCTTTTTTGAGGCCCATGTGCATGATGCGTCCTACGTCATCCACCCAGGCTGGTATTACGGTCCTGCGCAGGCACACTTCAATCTGCCCTGCTGAGGGTTGGTCAAAGTACTGTAATGTGCAGGTGCGAGGAAAGGTCAGAGACTGCCCACGCACCACAATAATTTGATCTTCCCTTAGTAAGGCAGACCAAAGTGCGCCTGCGCAGGATCACAATGGCAGCATGGGTTGATGACACAGGATGTGTCATGCACACGGGCTGCTAAGAAGGAGGACGACCATTATAGCAGAGAGGAGGCGCCGGACCGGAGAACAGCGAAACCCATTGGATCGGACTGCCCCTTAGGTGAGTATAATAAGTGTTTTTTACGTTCTACAGAGCAGCCTAAACTGTTATACACAGTATTCTGGAATGCTGTATCTAAAGGGCTCACTGGTGGTGGCCAAATCTGATGACAGGTTCCCTTTTAAATGTGCCTTGTGTGGCATTCATCATCTGGTTTCCATTGTTTACAATGAAGATGTAATCAGTGTGGGATGTGGCACTTCTCTGCTTTCTGTGCCTCTTCCAGTCTCTCTGCATCTCTGTAAAGCCTGATGGTGACACTCTGTGATACTCTAAGCTCAGTGGCCACCTCTGTATGAGAATCCAGCTTGAAGCCTCGCAATGGCGCGGTATTGCTGATCAATTGTGAGGTGTCGTCTTGGTCTGATGTCAAAATATGAACAGCACAATGAGGAGGTTACTACCAATTCTAATTAAATCCCAAAATATCTTGGGC
Organism: Anomaloglossus baeobatrachus; assembly: GCF_048569485.1. NCBI lineage: Eukaryota > Metazoa > Chordata > Amphibia > Anura > Aromobatidae > Anomaloglossus > Anomaloglossus baeobatrachus. Next base: position 897,133,849 of record NC_134353.1, on the reverse strand, counting down.
GATTTCACAGATCAAACACCTTTTGTGAATTTTGCCATTAAGCTGCTTGATAGAGAACAGAAAGTTGTGCAAAAAGCCCTGAAACACTGAACAATTGGACATGAGCATCCAAAAGATTAGAGAAGGTCACATTAAGGTCAACGGAAAAGGTTAGAGGGCATTTTAGGGTCAGCCTGAAATTTCATATATTGATATAAAATAAATATATATTTTTATATTTTATTTTTTTTAAGATTGGGTTTTTTTCTGCTTTATGTGGAAGCCAATTTTAAGAGCCCATCCTGATATATTTTATAAAAAAAAAAAATTGCACTGATTTATGGTTCAGGTACCTCGATAATCTGCAGCGTGAAGATTCAGTGTAAAGGTGCAGAATCTATAGAGATGCGTTTAATGTTATTAGAACCACAAAAGGTGTTTGATAAAGGTAGAATATACTAATCATACACCACTAAATTAACTACCCTCATAAAAATATATTTTATTCATAAATATTTAAAAGGAACCCCTATAATGTTCTCTCATGTAGCAAACACAGACACATAAACACACACAAAAGTGCAGGTGTCAAAACAGTGCTTTACTCACACCAGAGGATAGCCCGGAACAGATGGTTAATTGAAAGAAAATGTAGATGATTTTCAGTATATATCAGGATGGGACTAATCTATATAGTTCCTATACTCCCCCATTCCTGACAGCAGAGGGTGTCTTAATGTTTTGGACATCCCCCGCTCCAGATGACTCACCCTCACTGTCTCTATTAGCCTCTAGCAGGGGCAACCACCACCAGAAAAAGTGAAAAATAATGTGATACAAACAGAACCACAAACATACAACACTGACAAATATGGGTTAGATGTCAATAGTTCTCCAAATAAATATAGTTTCCCTATTACAGGAACCCTAGATTGTTAGGGAAGAGTCGAGAGGTCTACTTATCTTATAGACACCCTCAACTCTCCCGACGCGTTTCACCCCCCCCCAACGCAATACAGGGGATCATCAGGGGATCAAATTAGCATCACTCCTCAAAAAATGACACAAAAGGGACTACTATTTTCAGTCACGAGGAAAGTCTTATTTTTCCTTAGTAAATGGAATGGTCAATAGATGTTCACTCTAATCCGGCCAACTGTTATAATTTCCTATTGGCTAGTGCCTGATCTTAGATATACCAGGATACTGTATAAGCATCAATGGAAGACTTCTTTTCCAGCGACAAATCTTAGATAAACAAATTGGTTTGCTCTAAAATAGTGCTTTATATCCACTCTGATTTTTGATATAGGTGAGGAGAAAAGACTAATCATGGCGGTTTCCACTTTGTTACAATGTGCACGGCTTACATCAGTCCTGCGGAGAGAAGGGGGAAGGAAAAAGATGTTTCCCGTCCTAATGGTGCATCAATATGTCACCCATCACTCAGGATATCAATAACTATAGTCCTTCCTGATTTTCATTGGGGCTCAACCAGCAAGGACAGATAAGTCCCGAGTATCGACACTCTTAACGCTGGGAGCTCACAATTAATGTCTTCCTCTAGACCGTACCGTGGAATGTCAGATCGCCGCCATCATTGCGTTTAATGTTATCAAAGGAGAGGAAGTAAAAATGTCTAACGTGATAGGAATGTGTGACGCGTTTTCTCCCCTCTTTAGACCATCAGTAAGGTGCTGCTCCAGTATGCCGAAATCCTGTCCAAGTCCTTCCAGTCCTACTGCTTCAAGGAAAAGCTGGTGAGTAATGGCGCCCTCCAGAGGGAGAGTCCGCTTTGACTAGACTAGCTGTAGATCTGCAAGGATCAGGCTTGTTCCCAAATCTGTGATAATATTAAAGGTGACCTGTCACTTGTCCTAAATATTTAATATTATTACTTAGGGTTAATCCCATTGTTCTCCCGAATCCGCTGATGTTTTTCTTTTGCTCCTTGGACTCTCTATTCCCGAGATATGGCCCAGTATTCTATGTACAGATTTTTTTTACATTTTTTTGCCAAATGGGTGTGGTCCTCAAGAAGACGCCCATGAGGAACTGAGGAAAACGCCCACTTGGAAAATAAAAGAGTAGATTTATATTCAGGGAAGTGGGGCCCATATCTCAGGAACGGAGAGGCCCAGGAAGAAAATAAAAAGGACGCCGGATTCAGGAGAACAGCGGCTTTTACAAGAAGTAAAAGAAATGTTTGAGAAGTTACAGGTCCTTTTAAGAGGAATATATTGGTATATGTAAATGAACCTGTAGTATTACATTCACTGCCCACATAATTACACCGTTTACTAATTATTTGAGGTTTTATTTTCTGATCTGATCTTTTAGTGGACTTTTTTTTATTTTATTTTTTTTTTTATTTAAATGTATGTATTTATTGCTTAAATCTATATGGGTTTCATTAAAATTTTACACCATTTGGCATTTACACGCTCCATTATTTTTTTTTTTTTTCCCCCCTGCACATTCAAACTTTATGTGGTGATAAATCAGCTCAGAAGAGCTCAGAAAAAGACAGATAGCAGATTGAACCTCTGTCAGTCGATCATGGCTCACTGACAGATTCCCAGTTAACTCGTGCTGTAGCCAGCCATGGACAGCGCTATAGAGAGGCTAGAGGAGGCAAATTTTTAATGAAACCCAATTGCAAAAATGATTTTTAGCCTCAAGTAAATGTATTTAAGTAAGAAAAAAAAGGTGTTCCAAGAGGTGAACAACCCCTTTAAGTTATTAACTTCTTTAAATATTGCACAGCATACCATAGTAAATGTAGAATAAATACTTAGAAAAAAAGGATTATATGGAGGGGACATGCACGCAGAAACAGAGCTGCAAACTGCAGAGATAAGTAGTAATATATGGATAATTAACACTGACAGGTGCGCTATAAGAGGGCAGTGTGATGTAAAACCCAGCAACAAGACGGGAGTTTACAAACCTTAATAGCCAGCAAGCATAAAAAAACACAAAGGTCCACAGAAGCCGTGAAATATAGCACAACTCTGATATACGTTTCGCCTACAGGTTTCTTCAGGGGGTGATGAGAAAGCTATAGGTGAAACGTACAGCACCTCTGGGGTTTTCTGCATTTTGTGGCTTGTACTTTTGTGCATTGCTTTTTATACTGGCTAGCTATTTGTTGTGTACTTTGTATGTTGTATACTCCTGGGTCTTACGTCACGCTGCCCCTCTATAGTGTGTATATAGTATAACCGCTCCTGTACGGGGTCTGCGGTGCATTCTGTATAATCGTGCCCATTTATCTTTTCCAGCCTTGCATCCTCATGAATAATGTTCAGCAGCTCCGAGTGCAACTAGAGAAGATGTTTGAAGCCATGGGAGGAAAAGAGGTGACTATCAATATTTCTAATCATTCATTCTGCACACCGAGCCCAGATCTTGGGCCTAAATGCATCTAATATGAATGTGACACATCTGAGGAGCCGCAAGGTTTCCGCCGTTCACTGTGGGATTCCTTTTTAGCTGCGGCGTTCACCACAGGAGTCCCCCGACCTCTGCTGAGGAGTCTGAGCAATCAGCGCTATCCGGAGCATCAATCAATGTTTTATTAATCTCCCGTCACTTCTCGTCTCCCGGGGTCCCGCGGTGCAGCATTGATTTCCTGTACTGCTTATTAACCTCCGGTGCATTTTACAGATCGAGGGGCTCGGGGTGAATTAAGTCTGAACTCGGCAGAAGATGGCACATTCCATCTAATTAAGAATTGTGAATATTCTAAGTCTTACCCCCCTCTCTGGTTACTGAGCACTCCTTACATAAACCTTCAAAGAGGTGCTCTGTGCAGGAGAGGTGCATTATGGGAGTGGTTCTGTGCTGGAGAGGTGCATTATGGGAGTAGTTCTGAGCAGGAGTAGGGCATTATGGGAGTGATTCTGAGCAGGAGAGGTGCATTATGGGAGTGGTTCTGAGCAGGAGAGGTGCATTATGAGAGTGGTTCTGAGCAGGAGAGGTGCATTATGGGAGTGGTTCTGAGCAGGAGATGTGCATTATGGGAGTGGTTCTGAGCAGGAGATGTGCATTATGGGAGTGGTTCTGAGCAGGAGAGGTGCATTATGGAAGTGGTTCTGAGCAGGAGAGGTGCATTATGGGAGTGGTTCTGAGCAGGAGAGGTGCATTATGGGAGTGGTTCTGAGCTGGAAAGGTGCATTATGGGAGTGGTTCTGAGCAGGAGAGGTGCATTATGGGCGTGACTCTTGCAGGAGAGGTGCATTATGGGAGTTGTTCTGAGCAGGAGAGGTGCATTATGGGAGTGGTTCTGAGCTGGAAAGGTACATTATGGGCGTGGCTCTGACCAAGAGAGGGGCATTATGGAAGTGGCTCTGACCAAGAGGGGCATTATGGGAGTGGCTCTGACCAAGAGAGGGGCATTATGGGAGTGGCTCTGACCAAGAGAGGGGCATTATGGGAGTGGCTCTGACCAAGAGAGGGGCATTATGGGAGTGGCTCTGAGCAGCAGTGGGGCATTATGGGAGTGGTTCTGAGCAGGAGAGTATGATGATGGGAGTAGTGTGGGGCAGGAGAGGTGCATTATGGGAGTAGTTTGGGGCAGAAGAGGGGCATTATGGGAGTGGTTTGGGGCAGGAGAGGTGCATTATGGGAGTAGTTTGGGTCAGAAGAGGTGCATTATGGGAGTGGTTTGGGGCAGGAGAGGTGCATTATGGGAGTGGTTTGGTGCAGTATCAGCGTATGATGAGGGCAGGGTAGGTGCACTGGCTCTTGCAGACGCTGTATAATGAGGTACTCCTGATTATTGCACTGCTTTTTGTGCCTCCTGTGATTTGGTAATTGAGGTGCAGCGCCCCCTTGTGGCTGTGCCTGGCTATAGCTGGTCATTCTGTTTCTGGCCCTTTCTTCTGTATCTTTTTCCTCCCAGTAATGGCCAGCGCTCCCTGTCTGTGCTGCGTTTGCTCCTTTGATGTGAGCAGTGGTGATGTCTCCAGCAGGGAATATCCTCCCGCTCCTCTATAACTAGCTTGTTAAATCCAGCACACAAGAGGGGCAGCGTCTGCGGCTGAGACCCCGGGTCAGGCTCTAAATCTGGAGCCCGCCTGGAGATGCCCAGAAGACCACATCTGAGCCGGCGCCCCACACGGGGTCTCACCCTCACAATGTGGCGGGATCACCGCAATAATCCTGTGTTTTCTCTGCTTGTAGCTGGATCCTGAGGCCAGTGACACGCTGAAGGAGCTGCAGGTGAAGCTCAACAACGTCCTGGATGAGCTCAGCACGGTGTTTGGCAATAGGTAGTGTCTCCATTCCTCACCTTTTGTAAGATCTCTGATTGCTGTCCATAATTAGTAACATATATGGTTAAAAACCCGTTTAGTCCTGCAAATACAGCTGCAGTTGGTAACATTCAAAAGTCCACAACTGGACTCTGTGGTTGTCAGTGCATGCTGGGAGTAGTAGTCGCACAGCAGCCGTAGTGTCCCTGGCTGCTACACCGATACAGATCGAGCAGGCTGGGGCTTCAAGATATAGATATACACAAGAATATATCCATTCCATCATGGCAGCATGGTAGTATGATGGGGGGATCGGTGGCACTGCGGGTGTATGACAAGGAGATGGGAAGTATAGCTACAGGTGTATGGTGGGGCAATCAGTAGAGCTATAGGTGTATGATGGGAGGGATTGGTGGAGCTACAGGTGTATGGTGGAGGGATCGGTGGTGTATGGTGGAGGCATTGGTGGTGCTATAGGTGTATAATGGGAGGGATCGGTGGAGATATAGGTGTATGATGGGAGGGATCGGTGGAGATATAGGTGTATGATGGGAGGGATCTGTGGAGATATAGGTGTATGATGTCAGGGATTGGTGGAGATATAGGTGTATGGTGGAGGGATCGGTGGAGATATAGCTGTATGATGGGAGGGATCGGTGGAGATATAGGTGTATGGTGGAGGGATCGGTGGAGCTACAGGTGTATGGTGGAGGGATCGGTGTTGTATGGTGGAGGCATTGGTGGTGCTATAGGTGTATAATGGGAGGGATCGGTGGAGATATAGGTGTATGATGGGAGGGATCGGTGGTGCTATAGGTGTATGATGGGAGGGATCTGTGGAGATATAGGTGTATGATGGGAGGGATCTGTGGAGATATAGGTGTATGATGGGAGGGATCGGTGGACATATAGGTGTATGATGGGAGGGATCTGTGGAGATATAGGTGTATGATGGGAGGGATCGGTGGAGATATAGGTGTATGATGGGAGGGATCGGTGGAGATATAGGTGTATGATGGGAGGGATCGGTGGAGATATAGGTGTATGATGTCAGGGATTGGTGGAGATATAGGTGTATGGTGGAGGGATCGGTGGAGATATAGCTGTATGATGGGAGGGATCGGTGGAGATATAGGTGTATGGTGGAGGGATCGGTGGAGCTACAGGTGTATGGTGGAGGGATCGGTGTTGTATGGTGGAGGCATTGGTGGTGCTATAGGTGTATAATGGGAGGGATCGGTGGAGATATAGGTGTATGATGGGAGGGATCGGTGGTGCTATAGGTGTATGATGGGAGGGATCTGTGGAGATATAGGTGTATGATGGGAGGGATCTGTGGAGATATAGGTGTATGATGGGAGGGATCGGTGGACATATAGGTGTATGATGGGAGGGATCTGTGGAGATATAGGTGTATGATGGGAGGGATCGGTGGAGATATAGGTGTATGATGGGAGGGATCGGTGGAGATATAGGTGTATGATGGGAGGGATCGGTGGTGCTATAGGTGTATGATGGGAGGGATCTGTGGAGATATAGATGTATGATGGGAGGGATCTGTGGAGAAATAGGTGTATAATGGGAGGGATCGGTTGAGATATAGGTGTATGATGGGAGGGATCTGTGGAGATATAGGTGTATGATGGGAGGGATCGGTGGAGATATAGCTGTATGATGGGAGGGATCGGTGGAGATATAGCTGTATGATGGGAGGGATCGGTGGAGATATAGGTGTATGATGGGAGGGATCGGTGGAGATATAGGTGTATGATGGGAGGGATCGGTGGAGATATAGGTGTATGGTGGAGATATAGGTGTATGATGGGAGGGATCGGTGGAGATATAGGTGTATGGTGGAGGCATTGGTGGAGCTATAGGTGTATGGTGGAGGGATCGGTGGAGATATAGGTGTATGATGGGAGGGATCGGTGGAGCTATAGGTGTATGATTGGTGGGATCGATGGAGCTATAGGTGTATGATGGGTGGAGCTATTGGTATATAATGGGGAGATCAGTGAAGCTACAAGAGGTTGCCGGGTATCAGTGGCGCTTTAGGTGTGTGATCAGTGGAGCTGCGGATGGTGGGACGGCTGGGTCATTTTTGGGCAGTGCCAGCTGTCTGGGTTATGAAAAAGGTTGTATTAAACCAACTACTGACAGTTTTACTCCTCCTCGGTCCTGATCACAGGCTGCCCGCCCTCTCCGCACGCTGCGCCCTGTGGCGTCTGTCTGATTCTAATCTTGAAGGACAGTATATTTCTGGCTGTTCTCATAAGTGGATGGTTAGGAAGGAGGCTGACGCTGCGCTGTAATGAGGGATCTGAGGACACGCGCTGCTTCTGGTCAGGGATAAATGGTATAAATGATTCCAGTAAGGAGGGAGTGGGAAGTCTCCGGTGTCGGTGTGGTACATACTGACCGCTCACATGGGCTGAGGTCAGACGAGGCTGCCGATATAGCCAGGAGGGTGCGGCTGGGCAAACTGTTCAGCTCTGATTTGTGTCTATATTTTTGGGGTCTTTCCGCAGTTTCCAATTCAGGATCGATGAGTGTATTAAACAGATGTCAGAGATCTTGGGCCACGTGAAGGGCACCGGGAACGTCTCCGCCAACGCCAGGAACACGGTGGCACAGGATGCAGACAATGTTCTGCGCCCCCTGATGGACTTCTTAGATGGAAAGTAAGTGAGAAATAATACTTTCACGTTCAGACGCTTCATCCCATAACTTCCAAACATGTAAAAATGAATAGAAAGAATCCACAAGGAAAGGAAGAGGCCGGTGAGAAACAGAAGTTTAAGCAGTGAGGAGAAGGGCAGCACAAAGCAAGACGTCTGCAGGGGAGAACGAAGATCCAGGGTGGAGGAGCCCATTACTGAGCAGTCATCCTGAATAATAATCTGCATTTTGATTATTAGCGTTTCCCTTTAACAGGAAAAGACCCCTCCAGAGTTAGTGCGAAAACAGCTTCTATTGCTCCCCCTATTAGTATGTGCCCACCATATCAGCCCAATATATACTTTTCCTAATTGTGACCTTTGTTTCCTGCAGTCTGACCTTATTCGCCACCGTGTGTGAGAAGACTGTCCTGAAACGCGTCCTGAAGGATCTCTGGCGGGTGGTGATGAACACGATGGAGAAAATGATCGTCCTTCCTCCCCTCACGGACCAGTCGGTGAGTGTCCTCCCCATCAATGAAACCGCATGAATGACATTGGGTGCAAATGTCATACCTAGTGCCTAAAGAGGTCCCTCAGCCACAAGGGATAGAGGGGACCTAGGAGAGACTTTGCATCAGCTCATGAGAGGTTTCTGGTAGCCCAGCCGCTCCTGACATCTCCTCAAACCTCCTGGAAAATGCGTCACAGCGGACATGTTCCAGGTACCAATTCTCCCCAGTGATCGCCTCCATCACTAGATCCGCAGGATAGTAAAAAGCACTGCTACCTCCTGTGATATTAACATGTGGCACCCTACATCGTCTGTAGGAGGTGTCCATGGGCACATTTATCTCAACGCATGGTGGACTTACTGGGGGCCAGCGCTCATTTTATTGGACTAATGAGGGCAGTGAGCCCCAATATCCCTTTACAAGGGTGTAAGATGCTGATATATGGGAGCTGTTTGCATGGTAGTGACTGCAACAAATGTTTTGGCCCTGACTAGTGTAGTGTAATTTTGACACCTTGATGTCGTGAACCAACATTGTGTCAGTGTAGGGATCTATAGGGATGACAGGTGATCAGCCATAATAATCCCATTCGGTTGCCCTGATATTGTTATATTCAGATTTTGGGGTGCATCCACATTTGGTGCCTTGACATACAGGACTCATTATCTGCTTCTCTAACTCACCTTTATTTCCCCTTTCCTTCGGGTGGACTCCTGTTGCCATCAGATGGTAAGTTTGGGGAACCCTTGTCCCCGTTTCCCCATAGTTGTGCTGCACGCACACTTTTACCCTGAAAGGCCTTGTGTCTGACCCTTCGTGTGACATCTCATACCATCTAAGGGTTGACCCAAGCTACATGCGTAAACCTGTGTCATCAGAACTACATCACCACTGAGTCCGCTCCCCCTGTACCACAACTGTCCTCACCTGGTCACGTCCTCCAGGCTCATGGCGTACAATGTAAAGCGGGGGAGATCGGGCACAGCAGGTGGAGCGTGCATGTAATAAAGCAATCCACAGTGAGATTGCACAAATCAGCATTGCCTGTCCGGCTCCTCTCCGGGGCTGTAGAGCGCCCTCCTTTTGTGGAAGTGAAGAAACTTTGCACATCGGGGCGGACGGATGCAGTCAAGTGTTACAGTGCGTTCCAATAATCTGCCATCTTCATGACCAACAAAGTGCTGCTGATGGGAAATTACTGCGATCAGCCATCCAAGGGGTCTTCACCATCCAGGGGTCCTGACTATGACGTGCACCTAAGACTGGCGACTGCAACCGAGATCCGGAAGAATCAGTCGTCCATGTCAATAACATTTTCTCTCTTCTCTCCCTCTTTCACTTTCAGGGAACTCAGTTGATTTTCAGTGCGGCCAAGGAGCTGGGCCAGTTATCAAAGCTGAAGGTACGGCCGGTGCAATGGCAGCTGTAGCTGTGTGTGTGTGTGTGTGTGTGTGCTGGGTCCCTGCTTGTGCAGCCATTCGATTGTTTCACAACTGCGCAGCGTCACTCCTCCATATTTTCCGTTTTATTCCATGGGACCCATCATTCACCACCCCTATACTCCTGTAATGCACGGTGATGATCCTTCTCCACCCCTATACTCCCATAATGCACGGTGCCGATCCTTCTCCACCCCTATACTCCCGTAATGCACGGTGCCGATCCTTCTCCACCCCTATTCTCCTGTAATGCACAGTGCCGATCCTTCTCCACCCCTATACTCCTGTAATGCACAGTGCCGATCCTTCTCCACCCCTATACTCCCGTAATGCACAGTGCCGATCCTTCTCCATCCCTATACTCCCATAATGCACAGTGCCGATCCTTCTCCACCCCTATACTCCTGTAATGCACAGTGCCGATCCTTCTCCATCCTATACACCTGTAATGCACAGTGCCGATCCTTCTCCACCCCTATACTCCTGTAATGCACAGTGCCGATCCTTCTCCATCCTATACACCTGTAATGCACGGTGCTGATCCTTCTCCACCTCTATACTCGTGTAATGCATGGTGCCGATCCTTCTGCACCCCTATAGTCCTGTAATGCACGGTGCCGATCCTTCTCCACCCCTATACTCCTGTAATGCACAGTGCCGATCCTTCTCCACCCCTATACTCCTGTAATGCACAGTGCCGATCCTTCTCCATCCCTATACTCCTGTAATGCACAGTGCCGATCCTTCTCCACCCCTATACTCCTGTAATGCACAGTGCTGATCCTTCTCCACCCCTATACTCCTGTAATGCACGGTGCTGATCCTTCTCCACCCCTATACTCCTGTAATGCACGGTGCCGATCCTTCTCCACCCCAATACTCCTGTAATGCACGGTGCCGATCCTTCTCCACCCCTATACTCCTGTAATGCACAGTGCCGATCCTTCTCCACCCCTATACTCGTGTAATGCACGGTGCCGATCCTTCTCCACCCCTATTCTCCTGTAATGCACGGTGCCGATCCTTCTCCACCCCTATACTCCTGTAATGCACAGTGCCGATCCTTCTCCACCCCTATACTCCTGTAATGCACGGTGCCGATCCTTCTCCACCCCTATACTCCTGTAATGCACGGTGCCGATCCTTCTCCACCCCTATACTCCTGTAATGCACGGTGCCGATCCTTCTCCACCCCTATACTTCTGTAATGCACGGTGCCGATCCTTCTCCACCCCTATACTTCTGTAATACACGATGCCGATCCTTTTCCACCCCTATACTCCTGTAATGCACGGTGCCGATCCTTCTCCACCCCTATACTTCTGTAATACACGATGCCGATCCTTCTCCACCCCTATACTTCTGTAATGCACGGTGCCGATCCTTCTCCACCCCTATACTTCTGTAATACATGATGCCGATCCTTCTCCACCCCTATACTCGTGTAATGCACGGTGCCGATCCTTCTCCACCCCTATTCTCCTGTAATGCACGGTGCCGATCCTTCTCCACCCCTATACTCCTGTAATGCACAGTGCCGATCCTTCTCCACCCCTATACTCCTGTAATGCACGGTGCCGATCCTTCTCCACCCCTATACTCCTGTAATGCACGGTGCCGATCCTTCTCCACCCCTATACTCCTGTAATGCACGGTGCCGATCCTTCTCCACCCCTATACTCCTGTAATGCACGGTGCCGATCCTTCTCCACCCCTATACTTCTGTAATACACGATGCCGATCCTTTTCCACCCCTATACTCCTGTAATGCACGGTGCCGATCCTTCTCCACCTCTATACTCATGTAATACAGGGTGCTGATCCTTCTCCACCCCTATACTCCTGTAATGCACGGTGCCGATCCTTCTCCACCCCTATACTCCTGTAATGCACGGTGCCGATCCTTCTCCACCTCTATACTCATGTAATACAGGGTGCTGATCCTTCTCCACCCCTATACTCCTGTAATACACGGTGCCGATCCTTCTCCACCCCTATTCTCCTGTAATACACGGTGCCGATCCTTCTCCACTCCTATACTGCCGATCCCTAAAAATGACCATGTCACATTTGGGAAGTCACGTGGTTTCGCCTCCAGTGTTTATCGGTCATCTGTATGTAATTGAAGTTTTTTCAGGGGACATTTGAGGTTTGATAAAACGTGGCATTGTGTTTTAGTACATTACTAATTTCAGGATCTCTACTGTCTGTGAAAGGACGTATTAATTGTGCACTCAACAACCTCAGGATGTAATCGTGATCATGTCCAGGCTTCACACTTGGATTGAAGCCTCCAACATGATGCATAGTTTTGTTTTGGGATTTATTTTTAAAAATGTTAAAATGACACCATCCAAAAGGATACCAAACCTCCACTATTATAGTCAATGGGGTCTGCCTGGCACCATTGCTACCCATCATAGGAGCTATACATTTCTTGCAGGCGTTTAGTTTTTCTATTTTCACAACTCCAGACGCCAGTGTGAACTGCGCCTAACCCAAGTGCAGGGCTTATTAAAGGTGTTCACCTTCTGGGTGAATAATCACCTTCAATGGCAGCAAGCAGAGATTTTGAAAATACTGAGAAGTTGAAACGCCACCTTTTTTGAGAAAGTTACATTTAGAGCAGGCTGGCTAAGCCCGGCGTGTAGTGGACTCTGACGCCCTCTTGTGGCGTTGGTAAATCTTGGCAATCTGTGCCAGGATTGCACACCTAAAGCCTGTAGAATAGCGCATATACAGGATATCACAAAAGTGAGTACACCCCTCACATTTTTGTAAATATTTTATTTTAACTTTTCATGGGACAGCATTGAAGATCTGATCCTGTGATACAATGTACAGTGTCAGTGTGCAGATTGTACAACATTGTAAATTTGGTGCCTGCTAAATAACTCAACACACAGCCATTAATGTCTAAACTGCTGGCAACAAAAGTGAGCACCCATTTATCCATTTTCCCTCCCCTGTGTCATGTGACTCATGAGTGTTACAAGGTGGCAGGTGTAAATGGGAGCAGGGGTGTTACATTCGGTGTTATCTCTCACACACACGCTCGCACTGGACGCTGGAAGTTCATCATGTTTCCTCATGGGAAAGAATTCTTTCAGGATCTGAATAAAAGAATTGTTGCCACCACACTGACACTGAGTTGCAGCACGGTGGCCAAGACCATACAGTGGTTTAACAAGACAGGATCCACTCAGAACAGGCCTCGCCATAATCGACCAAAGAAGTTGAGTACTCTACATCATATCCAGAGGTTCTCATTTCAGACTAGATGTATGAATGCTCCCAGCATTGCTGCAGAGGTTGAAGGGGTAGGGGGGTCCGCCTGTCAGTGTTCAGACTATACACTGAACACTGCGTCACATTGATCTGCATGGCGGTCTTCCCAGAAGGAAGCCTTTTCTAATGATGATGTACAAGAAAGCCTGCAAACAGTTTGCTGAAGACAAGCAGACTCATGGATTACTGGAACCACTTCCCGTGGTCTGATGAGATCAAGATAAACTTATTCAGTTCAGATGGTGTCAAGTGTGTGTGGCGGCAACCAGGTGAGGAGTACAAAGACAAGTCAGTCCTTCCTACAGTCAAGCAAGGTGGTGGGAGGCTCATGGTTTGGGGCTGCATGAGTGCTGTGGGGAGCTACAGTTCATTGAGGGAACCATCAATGCCAACATGTATTATAACATACTGAAGCAGAGCATGATCTTTTCCCTTCATATTCCAAAATAATGACCCCAAACACGCCTCCAAGATTACCACTGCCTTGCTAAAGAAACTTAGGGCAAAGGTGCTGGACTGGCCAAACGTCTCCAGACCTAAACCCTATTGAGCCATCTGTGGGGTCTCCTCAAACAGAAGGTTAAGGAGTGCAAGGTCTCCAACATCCACTAGCTACGTGTTGTTGTCTTGGAGGATAGAAGAGGATCCAGCGGCTCCTGTGAAGCTCCAGTGACCTCCATGCCCAAGAGAGGTAAGGCAGTGGCTGAAAATAATGGTGGCCACAGAATATTGACACTTTCTGCAGAATTTGGCCATTTTCACTTAGGGTTGTGTACTCACTTTTGTTGCCAGCAATTTAGACATTAATGACTGTGCTGATATATAGGACACCAGATTTACCCGGTTATACCAGCTGCACACTGACCCTGTACATGTTATCAAAGGGTCAGAACTTTAGTGTTGAGTCATGAAATTATACAATAAATTCTTTACAAAAATGTGAGGGGTGTACTCACTTTTGTGATATGCTGTATATATTATTTTAATTTCCAATACAATAGGTTTCCATGTGGATAAATACTGGTGATGTGTGAGCAATGCTCGGACACTCGGTACTCCTTAAGAGCAGTTGGATGATTGGCTGGACGCTACTCGAATACCCAAGTATAATGGAAGTCAAAAGGGAACGCGAACATTTTTCCCAAAGATTTCCTGGAAAAATGCTTGCGTTCCACATTGACTGCCATTATACTTGGTTGTTTGATTTGCGCCCATCCGAGCATCCAATTTCTCTTAACCAATACCAAGCACCCGAGCATGGTAGTGCCCGCTCATCACTAGTTACGAGTACTGAGCACCTGAGCATGGTAGTGCTCGCTCATCACTAGTTACGAGTACCGAGCACCTGAGCATGGTAGTGACCGCTCATCACTAGCTACAAGTACTGAGCACCTGAGCATGGTAGTGCCCGCTCATCACTAGTTACGAGTACTGAGCACCTGAGCATGGTAGTGCCCGCTCATGACTAGTTACGAGTACTGAGCACCTGAGCATGGTAGTGTCCGCTCATCACTAGTTACCAGTACTGAGCACCCGAGCATGGTAGTGCCCGCTCATCACTAGTTACTAGTACTGAGCACCCGAGCATGGTAGTGCCCGCTCATCACTAGTTACGAGTACTGAGCACCTGAGCATGGTAGTGCCTGCTCATGACTAGTTACGAGTACTGAGCACCTGAGCATGGTAGTGCCCGCTCATCACTAGTTACGAGTACTGAGCACCTGAGCATGGTAGTGACCGCTCATCACTAGTTACGAGTACTGAGCACCTGAGCATGGTAGTGCTCACTCATCACTAGTTACGAGTACTGAGCACCTGAGCATGGTAGTGCCTGCTCATGACTAGTTACGAGTACTGAGCACCTGAGCATGGTAGTGCTCGCTCATCACTAGTTACGAGTACTGAGCACCTGAGCATGGTAGTGCTCGCTCATCACTAGTTACGAGTACTGAGCACCTGAGCATGGTAGTGCCCGCTCATCAATAGTTACGAGTACAGAGCACCCGAGCATGGTAGTGCCCGCTCATCACTAGGTACGAGTACTGAGCACCTGAGCATGGTAGTGCCCGCTCATCACTAGTTACGAGTACAGAGCACCCGAGCATGGTAGTGCCCGCTCATCACTAGTTACGAGTACCGAACACTCGAGCAAGGTAGTGCCCGCTCATCACTAGTTACGAGCACCCGAGCATGGTAGTTCCCACTCATCACCAATACATATGTTCGGCTCATTGAGACGTCTTCTGGCTATCTGTGCCTGGTAGCAACATCCTACTATCATTATTAAACCCCTTTCCGCCCTTACAGGATCATATGGTGAGAGAAGAGACCCGCAGTCTGACCCCGAAGCAATGTGCTGTAATGGATCTGGCTCTGGACACGATCAAGGTATGTGCTGGCTGACCACACAGAAGGCGTAGGGGCTCCGCACAGATGAGCCCTTTTGTCTCGAGGGTAGTATGGGAACATATACCATGGTCTTGGGACAGGGTTTCATGACAGGTTTTTAGTCTTAAGCTTCCCTTCCTCTTACTTTTCAGCAATACTTCCATGCAGGAGGGAACGGCCTTAAGAAGACTTTCCTGGAGAAGAGCCCGGACCTCCAGTCTCTGCGCTACGCCTTGTCCCTGTACACGCAGACCACAGATACTCTCATCAAAACCTTTGTGCAGACCCAGACGGCACAAGGTAATGTACAGAACGCTGCTGGAATGTGAGCCTTACAGGAGGCAGATGGCACCGATCCGCCATAGAGACAGAGGTGCGATCTGTGCATAGTATGAAATTCCCTAAAGCCGCCACTATATAGAAATTATACAAAGCCTACAGTTTCTCTGGATCCCACCACTCGAGTATTAGATTATGGCGCTGGTAACGTAATATTACTAAAAGTGCATATTTAAGATATAGTGGCCAGGAAGATTTGCCGCTCAGGAGTCTGGAAAAGCTGAGTGATACGCTGATCTAAGGTGTATCAGCAGCCATATTGGTTGTCACTCCGCTTTCCCAGAGGGAGATATAACCAAGAAACGTCGTCCCGGAGTATTTAACCACATGACAAAAGAAATCAGGCCTTGGCTTGTGTCTGCTGTCGAGGCCAGTCAGCCCCTGTAAAGCATGTCGTTGTCTTCACTTGTGTGCTTTGTCTGTGTATAACTCTCTCTTCCTCTTCTCTCGCCTGCTGTCTCTTGCTGTCTCTTGCGTTCATCTCTCAGTGCATGATGGGAAGGGTATTAGGTATACGGCTAATGAGGACGTTCGCCCCGAGAAGGGTATGTGTGTTGGTATTGTTGTAGTATGTGGTATAGAGAGACCAACCCAATCCCGCACAGGCTCCTTTCCTATTATAGACTAGTGTCGGAGACCCCTTCCACATCCCACCCACCCACAAATCCGAAAATCACGGTCTGCGTACACAATGAGATGTTCGGTTACTGATCTCTTAATCCAGATTAAATGGCCCCAGAAACATAACTGAGTCCAAGATCAGGTCAAGAGATCCGTGGCTGGTCAATCATGAATGTGATACGTGAAGCCATCCTTACTGCTTGTCATATGTCTTCACTATAATAGAGGAAGAGCCCTTTAAGCAGTAATTTTCATAAATAGCTTTCTGAACAGATTACATTACTTATCTTGTACTCCAGAGCTGCACTCAGAATTCTGCAGACTTCAGAGCTGAACTCTTACAGCATTCCTGGCTTTATCCGGGTCTGCACATCAACAGCAGCGTCTGGAAATACTAAATACAGCCGAGCACACTTACTCTTCAAATCCTAGAAAAACCTTTTAACAACCAGCAGAATTGTGAATGCAGCTCCTGAGTATATCACATTCTCAGTACTCGACAAGTGAGGTGCTCACAAACATAAACATTTTTATTCCCAACTATATATGTAGCCGGCCGATCAGAGATGGACACGATAATCCAGTGTAAACCACGGGGTCTTAAAGCGTTAAGCTGGTGTCATATCTGACGGTACAGAGCAGCATGCCACCCTTATTTCACCTGGAAAAATGCTTACTCAGCTGCACTGGGGCTGCACGTAATTTGGCTGAGGCCTATTGGCACCCAGTAGCCAGCGCACAGCCCCGGTTGCCCCACCCCGATAGGACGGTTTAGTCGCGTGTACAGGCTATAAGCCTATGTAGTGGTTGTAGATGGCGTCTTGTTCTTGTGCCAGCGGCTTTCATGTTATCCTTTGTCTGCCATGTCTTCAGTAAGAAGCCAGAGATGAGGATATGTGGAAACTGCTCGTTATACATGTGACCTGTACGTGTAATATTGCATTGTGGTGACATCATGTCTTGTGCTCCATTCACAAATGTGCTCTTGTCCAAGAGAATGAAGCCCCCCATACATATCACATACCGGTCAGCTGAACAATCATGCTGCTGGCAGCTATACTCCATATAGAGGACCCTCAACTCAGAGGACCACTGCTAGACTCATCGGGGGGGGGGGAGTGACTTTTGTTCTGCAGAATAAAAGAATCAGTGGTTGGAAATGACGTGCCGGATTCTTCTCTCCTCCTGTATCATCTGTCAGGGAAGAGTCGGGTGACCCTATACACATTAGACTAATGTCAGCTAATCGCACCCGATCCTTCTCTCCTCCTCTATTCTCTGTCGGGTAAGAGTCAGGAGACATTATGCACATTAGACTAATGTCAGCTAAACACGCCGGATCCTTCTCTCCTCCTCTATTCTCTGTCGGGGAAGAGTCGGGTGACCCCATACACAATAGACTAATGTCAACTAAACACGCCGGATCCTTCTCTCCTCCTCTATTCACTGTTGGGGAAGAGTCGGGAGACCCCATACACATTAGACTAATGTCAGCTAAACACACCGGATCCTTCTCTCCTCCTCTATTCTCTGTCGGGAAGAGTCGGGTGACCCCATACACATTAGACTAATGTTAGCTAAATGTACCGTTTCCTTCTCTCTTCCTCTATTCTCTGTCAGGGAAGAGTCAGGAGACATCATACACAATAGTCTAAATGTCAGTTAAACACGCCAGATCCTTCTTTCTTCCTCTATCATCTGTCGGGAAAGAGTCGTGAGATACCATACACATTAGACGAATGTCAGCTAAACGTGCTGATTCCTTCTCTCCTCCTCTATTATCTGTCGGGGAAGAGTCGGGAGACCACATATACAACACATTGATATCAGTAGATTCGGCCGACTGTCTAATGTGTATGAGGGCTCCAGACAAATGCTTGTCGGGGGAGTTAAGGATCCGGTGTCTGATTTCAGATTGCTGATCTTCTTCTCTTTGACATAAAGAGATGTCTGACCGCGCTGCTCACTTAGAGAACACCAGAGCACTCTGCTAAATGTACGCTCCGGTATATGAAAAAGATGGCTGCCAGACAAACTATTGGCCGAAGAATAGTTTGGCCAACAGCCATCTCTTGTGTGCGGTGGGCTTAAAGGCCCCCCCATACACCATAAACTAATGTTGGCTAAACAAGAGCGATATCGAAAAGTTTGGCCTATGATGTAATGTGTATGGGGACAATGGCAACCGATGGTCGGGGGGAAATCGATCGCATTGTTCTCCCACTGCCGGTCATTATGTCAGTCGGCGGTTTTCTTATAGAAAACTCAGGATCACTTGGCTGGTCGAGCGTTTCTGTGTACGGGAGAGTTGGCCATGATGGCTGTCGGCAGAACGATCGGCCAAAGCATTGTTCAGCCCGCGGCCATCTCATGTGTATGGCTGACTTTAGACGGTGAGCCAATCCCGCCAATATTTCTACAGTGTACAGGGGCCTTTAAGTTAGAAGCTTGAGATTTTTATCTGCAGACCATTGGCAGGTCCAGCTATATTTGTTGAGATCTGCTGACAATCTGATGTCCGTGATGGCCATACACATAGAATTAAGAGCTGGACGTGGCAATGGCTGGGGGCAGAAATGTACCCGGCTCGTTGTACAGTTCTTTACACAGATGTCTCTTCTCTAGGGTCTGGCGTGGATGATCCTGTCGGGGAGGTGTCCATACAGATAGACCTGTTCACACATCCGGGGACCGGAGAGCAGAAGGTGACGGTGAAAGGTACGGGCATCCACAGATCTACAACCTGGGCAGAGCGGACATGTGTTCTTGCTGCACCAGTCCCATTTTTGGTTTTGGCTGGAAGTATTATTTCTGAACGGCTTGTGCCCCAGAACAATAGCACATTGCTACTAATCTGCAGAAAACTTGTTTTTGTGACCAGAAAACGATAGTTTGAAATGTTCCTATTTTCAATGAGAGGGAATAGTAACAAAAATTAATTTACATACACAGCAGCTAATGTGAGCAAGCAGTGGTGCAGGGCAAAGCATGGTGGTTGGACTGAGCAGCAAACATAGAAAGGAGGTCAAATTCAGTCCCACCGCCTATGGGGAATCAATAAACACATCAGCGATATGTCCGTCAGTCTGTAGGAGGTATGACCTTATTAAACCTGTGCCTGCTTCTCCCACAGTGGTGGCAGCAAACGACCTGAAATGGCAGACAACAGGGATGTTTCGGCCGTTTGTTGAGGTCACCATGATTGGACCTCATCAAAGCGATAAGAAGCGAAAGTTCACTACTAAATCAAAGAGCAACAACTGGGCTCCTAAGTACAACGAAACGTTCCACTTGTAAGTATAATGTGCCAACAATCCGATATTTTTTTGAATAAGAAATCTAATAAACCAGAGAATGCAGCCACTGGAGAGTTATCACATCACTATTCCTTCACTACAGACTGCTGACATCACTGAGAATGTAGCCTATCCATTCACTACAGACTGATGACATCACTGAGAATGTAGCCTATCCATTCACTACAGACTGATGACATCACTGAGAATGTAGCCTATCCAATCACTACAGACTGATGACATCACTGAGAATGTAGCCTATCCAATCACTACAGACTGATGACATCACTGAGGATGTTAGTTATCTGGAGAAATAGTTTACAGCATTTTTGTATTCCATGCTCACGTGCCTGTCATTCTTCTCTCTCCAGTATTCTGGGTAACGAGGACGGACCGGAGTGCTACGAGCTCCAGGTGTGTGTGAAGGATTACTGCTTTGCCCGTGAAGACCGTGTGTTGGGAATAGCAGTGGTTCAGCTGCGGGACATTGCTGACAAGGGCAGCTGTGCGTGCTGGTGTCCGATGGGACGCCGCGTCCACATGGACGACACTGGACTGACCATCCTGCGCATACTCTCCCAAAGGACCAATGACGAGGTTGCCCGGGAGTTTGTTAAGCTGAAGTCTGAGACCCGCTCTACAGAGGAGGGCAGCTGAGCGCGGACCGCGTCCTCTCTATGTGCCAATTCTTACAGCTCTTGCTGCCTTCGAGCTCCCTGTCCCGTACGCTGCACAAGTGGACAGGAGCGGACAGCGAGCTGCGCAGATTATTTATTTTTGTGTATTGCCTGATGGCGCAGGAATCCTTCAATAAGAGAAGGCGTCTGGTGTCCTGTACATATCTATAGAAAGTGACTGGTGTCCTGCCCGGCGAGGTGTGAGGGGGTCCGGACGTCTCTAGCCACCGCTGTCCCATCTACGTGACTGTCACTAGGAGCGGCGGTGCCGGACTGTGCTGCTCACAGACGTGGCGTCCGGTCCTCCATAAAGGCGTAGTCAGGAGCAACTCGCCCCGGAGCCCAGCCTCATCTGCCATCTTTTTTTTATCACCTTGCAATATGCAGTTTGTCTTTTATTTTATGTCCCACATTTGAAGAACTCGTCAGTTTTTTAAGCTCACATTATTTTATGTTGAAGAAGGCGCGGCGTTGCAAGACGTCCATTTTCTTTTTAATATTTTCACCGCTAATTTTTTATATATTAAAGACCTGTGCATAGTTTGGCGGTATAGTACTTTAGCCTGTAGGGCAGAATGCACCTGTAAGGGAGGAAGTGTTACGAGAACTATTAATGTGCCATATATCACTCGGCTGGTGCTCCGCAACCAACACCGGTTTCTTATGGATGAAAGGTGGCTAGGTTTTTTTTTTTAATGTTATATTTTGCACTAATTTGGAGATGATGTGTCCGTATTCATCATCAGCTCCATTATGGGTGAGAAGAACAAGACACGATGAGGACGGAGATCGTTACTTCTATTGTTGTATTATACCGTGTAATTACTCCCAGCGCGACCGCCCGGGGGCTCTACAATACGCCCCACTCCTCTGTAATCTATAATGTACAGCTATGAGAAGCCCCCAACCCCTCCCCTGGGCATGTAGTGTTCATTGCTGCTCCTGCCAAGATCGCGGCTTCCTCCGGTGCTGCCTGTACAGCGCAACGGCTGCCATGTGGCAGGCAACTGTACAGTAGGTGTAAAGGGTGAGAATATAATGTAGACTCGTTATCGTACGTGCCATCGTCACTGACCACATAGCTCAGCCCTCAATAAAGATCTTTATTGTAACATGTCTGGTCTGTTTATGTACTGTTATGGTCTCACCGGAAATGATTTGGGGGTGATGAGGGTATCTATATATGCAGCGTATTTATCGTTATGACAGTGAAAAACATTGTGGATGATATGTTATGAAATTTCGTTTATACAGTCATGGCCAAAAGTTTTGAGAATGCTACAAATATTAATTTTTACAAAGTCTATTGCTTAAGTTTTTCTAATGGCAATTTGCATATTTCTTTGTCGCTCCATTGGGAGACCCAGACAATTGGGTGTATAGCTTCTGCCTCCGGAGGCCACACAAAGTATTACACTCAAAAGTGTAACCCCTCCCCTCTGCCTATACACCCTCCCGTGCCTCACGGGCTCCTCAGTTTTATGCTTTGTGTGGAAGGAGGCACACATCCACTCACACATCTCCATTTTAGTCAGCAGCAGCTGCTGATTGTATCGGTTGGAAGAAAAGAGGGGCCCCAGGCATGCTCCCTTCTCACCCCACTATGTCGGCGGTGCTGTTAAGGTTGAGGTACCCATTGCGGGTACGACGGCCGGAGCCTCATGCCGTGTTTCCTTCTCCATCCCTGAGGGCTCTGGTAGAAGTGGGATCCGAAGCGGTCATCCAGGTGCTGGGACCGTGCTCCCTCCGCAGCCCCTGAGGGAATCTGCTGGACAGGAGCTTATCTATCTTCAGGGACAGGGCCCTGCATCCACGAGGTACTCTGTGTCCCCATGGGGACTGTGTATGGAGCGCCTGGTTTCCGGACGCCGCAACTGTCTGCTCAATTGTGAAGACCGGGGACTACCGCGCCGACCGCGCCTGCTTGTCGGCCGCGGTATTAAATTTAGTCCCCGGCTTCATCGCGGCCTAGTGGAAAACTCCCGCCCCCGGGCCTGTCTATCAGAGATAGGGGCGGGACAGCCGACCTGACGTCGGATGTGAGGGCCGGGGCATCCTGTATGCTTCCTCCCCCCTCACTGATCACTGTGGGGACCCCAGATTCCCGCACTTTTCCTAACGCCGCCCACGGCTTTACTCCTCCCCTGAGAGCTCCGGCAGCCATCTTTAGGACATTCTGCCGGTGGAGAATCACACAGAACAGATCTGCAGCTCTGGGAGACCAGGCAGGGAATCTGGAGCGCACACACCCCGCTTTTTAGCGGTCGGTAAGCCGCACCGGTCACTCGGTGTTGGTCCCCTCTGGTGCCGGTATAGATACGTATATATATACCTTTCTGTTCGGCCGGGCTGTATACCCTTTTTTCTGCATACCCTCAGTGATCACGCTCCTAGGACACAACAGCATGTCGGTCACAAGGAGCAAGGGCACTAAAGCACAGGATTTTTTTGCGACATGTACCTCTTGTAGGGCCATGTTACCTGCGGGTTCCACCTACCCTCACTGTGAGCAATGCTCGACCCCTGTTACGCTTGCTCAGCCGGAGCCTCGGTCACTAGTGGGCCCCTCGGCTCAGGCAGACCCCCCTGTTTCTACTGTCCAGGTGGCAGCGACTGAGTTTGCAGTTTTTGCTGACAAGCTCTCAGAGTCACTCTCACAATCCATGGCTCAGTCTATGGACAAATGGTCTGCCAAGTTGCTGGAAGCCCTGCAGTCCAGACCGGTCCTTACACAGGCCCCGGACCCGGTTACATCGGCACCTCCAGGTCCCTCTGGGTACACCCCGGCCGGGGTGGGCCCCAGGTCTCACTTGGAGGACTCCTCCACGGACCACAGTCCCAGACCAGCTAAGCGGGCTCGCTTGGAATCATCCCCGACTTCCTCACGCTGCTCGGGTTCCCAGCTTGAGGACTCTCTAGAGGACGAGGCGGAGGTCGCAGCTCAGGGCTCGGACCCTGATGTTGCTCTCAATCTTGATACACCTGAAGGGGACGCCTTAGTAAATGATCTTATCTCGTCCATCAATCAGGTGTTGGATCTATCTCCACCGCCTCCACCTATAGAGGAGTCTGCCTCTCAGCAGGAGAAACACCAGTTTCGGTTTCCCAAACGTATACGGAGTGCATTTTTTGATCACTCTAACTTCAGAGATGCTGTCCAGAAGCCCAGAGCGGTTCCGGACAAGCGCTTTACTAAGCGCCTTACTGAGACACGTTACCCCTTCCCCGCTGACGTAGTTAAGGGTTGGGCTCAATGTCCTAAGGTAGATCCCCCAGTCTCCAGATTGGCGGCTAGATCCGTGGTTTCGGTTGCAGATGGCTCATCATTAAAAGATGCCACTGACAGGCAGATAGAACTCCTGGTGAAATCCATCTATGAGGCCACGGGAGCGTCTTTTGCCCCGGCTTTTGCAGCCGTGTGGGCACTCCAAGCAATCTCAGCTTGTCTGGCTGAGATTAATGCGGTCACACGTACGTCTGCCCCGCAGGTTGCATCTTTAACCTCTCAGGCGTCGGCGTTTTCTTCCTACGCCATGAACGCAGTCCTAGACTCTGCTAGCCGTACAGCGGTGGCATCCGCTAATTCTGTTGCAGTCCGCAGGGCCATGTGGCTGCGCGAATGGAAGGCAGACTCTGCTTCCAAGAGGTTCTTAACCGGTTTGCCGTTTTCTGGCGAGAGATTGTTTGGCGAACGATTGGATGAGATTATTAAGGAATCCAAGGGAAAGGACTCCTCCTTACCCCAGTCCAAACCTAAGAGACCTCAGCAGCGAAAAATACAAATCGAGGTTTCGGTCCTTTCGTCCCTCCGCCAAGCCACAGTCCTCTTCGTCCAATAGACAGGACAAAGGCCAGAGGAACTCCTATGCGTGGCGGTCTAAGTCACGCCCCCAAAAGACCGCCGGAGGCACTGCTTCCAAGGCGGCCTCCTCATGACTCACGGCATCCCCGAACCGCATCCTCGGTCGGTGGCAGGCTCTCCCGCTTTCGCGACGCCTGGTGGCCACATGTTCAAGACCGATGGGTGAGAGACATCCTGTCTCACGGTTACAGGATAGAGTTCAGCTCTCGTCCTCCGACTCGTTTCTTCAGAACCTCCCCGCCCCCCGCGCGAGCAGACGCACTCTTTCAAGCAGTGGACGCTCTGAAAAAAGAAGGCGTCGTGACCCCCGTTCCCACTCAGGAACAGGGTCGCAGTTTTTACTCCAACTTATTCGTGGTACCAAAGAAGGACGGATCATTCCGTCCCGTTCTGGACCTCAAATTGCTCAACAAACACGTGAGCACCAGACGATTCCGGATGGAATCTCTCCGCTCGGTCATCGCCTCGATGTCACAAGGAGACTTCCTCGCATCGATCAACATCAAGGATGCCTATCTCCATGTGCCGATCGCACCAGAACATCAACGCTTTTTGCGTTTCGCCATAGGGGACGAACACCTTCAGTTCGTGGCTTTACCCTTCGGCCTGGCGACAGCCCCACGGGTTTTCACCAAAGTCATGGCATCCGTTGTGGCAATCCTGCATTCTCAGGGGCACTCGGTGATTCCTTACTTGGACGATCTCCTAGTCAGGGCACCTTCTCGGGCGGCATGTCAACACAGCCTTACCGTCGTTCTGGAGACCCTCCAGCAGTTCGGGTGGCTCATCAACTTCCCAAAATCCAAGTTGACACCGACCCAATCTCTGACCTATCTAGGGATGGAGTTTCATACACAGTCAGCGGTAGTCAAGCTACCACTAGACAAACAGCTGTCACTGCAGGCAGGGGTGCAATCTCTGATTCAGACTCAGTCTCACCCCTTGAGACGTCTCATGCACTTCCTGGGGAAGATGGTAGCAGCGATGGAGGCAGTGCCCTTCGCGCAATTCCATCTGCGACCACTCCAGTGGGACATTCTCCGCAAATGGGACAGGAGGTCGAACTCTCTCGACAAGAACGTCTCTCTTTCCCTTGCAACAAAGACGTCCCTTCAGTGGTGGCTTCTTCCCACTTCTCTTTCACAGGGAAAATCCTTCCTGCCCCCAACCTGGGCTGTGGTCACCACGGACGCGAGCCTGTCAGGGTGGGGAGCGGTGTTCCTCCATCACAGGGCTCAGGGAACCTGGACTCCGATAGAGTCTTCCCTTCAGATCAATGTCCTGGAGATAAGGGCAGTGTATCTGGCCCTAGTGGCTTTCCAGCAGCTGCTGGAGGGCAGGCAGATCCGTATCCAGTCGGACAACGCCACTGCCGTCGCATACATCAACCACCAAGGCGGCACGCGGAGTCGTCAAGCCTTCCAAGAAGTCCGGCGAATTCTGCAGTGGGTGGAAGCCACAGCATCCACCATCTCAGCAGTTCACATACCGGGCGTAGAAAACTGGGAAGCAGATTTTCTCAGTCGTCAGGGCATGGATGCGGGGGAATGGTCCCTGCACCCAGAGGTGTTTCGAGAGATCTGTCGCCGCTGGGGAACGCCGGACGTCGATCTCATGGCGTCACGGCACAACAACAAGGTCCCGACCTTCATGGCACGATCTCAGGATCACAGAGCTCTGGCGGCGGACGCACTAGTTCAGGATTGGTCGCAGTTTCGACTACCTTATGTATTTCCTCCTCTGGCAATGCTGCCCAGAGTACTACGCAAGATCAGGTCCGACTGCCGTTGCGCCATTCTCGTCGCTCCAGACTGGTCGAGGTGGTCATGGTACCCGGATCTGTGGCATCTCACGGTGGGTCAGCCGTGGGTGCTGCCAGACCGCCCAGACTTGCTGTCGCAAGGGCCGTTTTTCCATCTGAATTCTGCGGCCCTCAACCTGACTGTGTGGCCATTGAGTCCTGGCTCCTAGCGGCTTCAGGGCTGTCTCAGGATGTCATTGCCACTATGAGACAGGCCAGGAAACCGACGTCCGCCAAGATCTATCACAGGACTTGGCGGATTTTCTTGTCCTGGTGTTCTGATAAAGGTCTTTCTCCCTGGCCTTTTGCCTTACCCACTTTTCTTTCCTTCCTTCAATCCGGAATGGATAAGGGGTTGTCACTTAGTTCTCTCAAAGGGCAAGTATCGGCACTCTCAATATTCTTTCAAAAGCGCCTGGCCAAGCTTCCGCAGGTCCGCACGTTCCTGCAGGGAGTTTGCCACATAGTCCCACCTTACAAGCGCCCGCTTGAACACTGGGACCTTAACAGGGTGCTGACAGCTCTTCAGAAACCGCCCTTTGAGCCGCTGCGTGATGTCTCCTTATCACGTCTTTCGCAGAAAGTGGCATTTCTAGTAGCAGTTACTTCTCTCCGTAGAGTGTCGGAGCTTGCAGCACTGTCATGCAAAGCCCCCTTCCTGGTTTTTCACCAGGATAAGGTGGTTCTCCGTCCTGTTCCGGAATTTCTCCCTAAGGTGGTATCGCCTTTTCATCTCAATCAGGATATCACCTTACCTTCATTTTGCCCTAATCCAATTCACCGCTTTGAAAAGGATTTGCACTCATTAGATTTAGTGAGAGCATTCCGTTTCTACGTGTCTCGCACAGCGCCCCTGCGTCGTTCAGATGCGCTTTTTGTCTTTGTGGTTGGTCAGCGTAAGGGTTCGCAAGCTTCCAGGTCAACCTTGGCTCGGTGGATCAAGGAACCGATTCTTGAAGCTTACCGTTCTTCGGGGCTTCCGATTCCTTCGGGGCTGAAAGCCCATTCTACCAGAGCCGTAGGGGCGTCCTGGGCATTGCGGCACCGGGCGACGGCGCAGCAGGTGTGTCAGGCAGCTACGTGGTCTAGTCTGCACACTTTCACAAAGCACTATCAAGTGCATGCCTATGCTTCGGCAGATGCCAGTCTAGGTAGGCAGGTCCTTCAGGCGGCGGTGGCCCACCTGTAAGAGGGAGTCGTGTCGGCTCTTGTTATCGAGGTATTCTTTTACCCACCCAGGGACTGCTTTTGGACGTCCCAATTGTCTGGGTCTCCCAATGGAGCGACAAAGAAGAAGGGAATTTTGTTTACTTACCGTAAATTCCTTTTCTTCTAGCTCCTATTGGGAGACCCAGCACCCGCCCCTGTTCCCTTCGGGCTAGTTGTTCTTTTGTGTACACATGTTGTTCATGTTCAATTGTTTCATGGTTTTCAGTTCTCCGAACATCCTTCGGATTGAATTTACCTTAAACCAATTATAAGTTTCCTCCTTCCTGCTTTTGCACCAAAACTGAGGAGCCCGTGAGGCACGGGAGGGTGTATAGGCAGAGGGGAGGGGTTACACTTTTGAGTGTAATACTTTGTGTGGCCTCCGGAGGCAGAAGCTATACACCCAATTGTCTGGGTCTCCCAATAGGAGCTAGAAGAAAAGGAATTTACGGTAAGTAAACAAAATTCCCTTCACTCCAGAGTGTCATAATGAGTGATCAGCTTAACAGCAATTACTTGCAAAGTCAATATTGGCTAAGAAAATGAACTTTAACCCCCAAAACACATTTCAACATCATTGCATTCCAGCCTTAAAAGGAGCAGCTAACATTGTTTTAGTGATTGTTCCATTAACAGGTGTAGGTGTTGATGAGGACAGGGCTGGCGATCAATCAGTCATGATTAAGTAAGAATGACACCACTGGACACTTTAAAAGGAGGCTGGTGCTTGGTATCATTGTTTCTATTTAGTTAACCATGGTTATCTCTAAAGAAACACGTGCAGCCATCATTGCTCTGCACAAAAATGGCCTAACAGGGAAGAGTATCGCAGCTACAAAGATTGCACCTCAGTCAACAATCTATCGCATCACTTCAAGGAGAGAGCTTCTATTGTTGCCAAAAAGGTTCCAGGGCGCCCAAGAAGGACCAGCAAATGCCAGGACCGTATCTTAAAACTGTTTCAGCGACTTCCGGTTCCTGTCCTGGCTGAGGTGGAAGCTTAGAGGAGAAGCTCCTGCCACCCCTCACAGAAACCGACTAAAAACAGACCCCCCCCGGACGAGCCACCAAACAGAGAGCAGCACAGGAGGTTACCTAAAGCAGACAGCTATGGAACGGTACCTCCTGAGAAGTGCTGGGAGCGGTGAGGCAGCCTGGAGAAGCCTTGATATGGACAGGGGAGAAGATAAGATAATGGTGCCGAGCCTGATGGGGGAGGAGCCTGAACGCATGGCGCGAGACACAGAAAAGCAAACACAGAGCTGGAAGAGGAGAGATAAGGGAGATATGAGCGAGGAGACAGGAGATAAGGAAGATATGAGCGAGGAGTCACAGGAGGACACAGCAGGAGAGAGGTGGATGCAGGGGACTGATGACGGTGGATCGCAATGGGAGGATGAAGGGGATATGGAGGCAGAGGGGAGAGAGGATGCAGACAAAGCAGGGCAGCTCAGAGACACAGCAATGTTGGAGGATGAAACTGACAAACAGCACAGGGAGATTAATCCCACTCAGACTCACAGGAAGTCAAATGCAAGAATTCATAGTACCCCTTCCAAAGGAAACAAAAAGCAGCCTACTACACCAACATCACAAGCCTGCAAGTTATTGGGGGATGGAGGTGGTGGCCCAGTCCAGACAAAGAGAACTAAGAAAACAGCACCACCTGCAGGCCAAGACAAGTACACACAAAAGCTTAATGTGGACTATAAAAAACTGGCTGAAGAAGTGACATCACACTTGTCAAAAGAGGTTAAAGTGGCTATTGAGGCAGCCATACAAACATCATTAGCTAATATGCAAAAACAGATAAATGCCCATGCCTCTAGACTGGCAGAATCAGAGCAGAGAATATCTGACTCCGAGGAGACAATACTGGCTATGCAAGCACAAATAGCAGCTCTAGCAAAATCTAATGAATACTTGAAGGATAAAGCGGACGATTTGGAAAACAGATCGAGACGAAACAACCTACGTATAGTCGGGTTGCCAGAGTCTGTGTCGATTGGACAGTTGGATAATATATGCGAGTTGGAGCTACCGCAGGCCCTGGGCATAAAGGCGAAATTCAGAGTTGAAAGAGCCCACAGAGTGGGTCCACTGAGACACCAGGAGGCGAATAAGGGAGAGGGCCACAACTCAAACAAGAATACCCCGATAAGAGCCAGACAGGTGATTGTCAAGTACCTTGATTATAAGCATAAGGAGGAAATATTGAGGGCCTTTTAGAGAACGAAAGCGTCCACTACAATATCAAGGCAACAGACTGCTAATTTTTGGGGATTATTCAGCGGAAGTATCCAGAAGGAGAAAAGAATTTACCAAAATTTGCTCATTTCTGTACAACAAAAAAGTAAAGTGCCAGCTATTATACCCTGCTACACTGAAAGTTAGAAACCCCAATGGCTCGTTTGTATACTACAAGGACTACAAAGAAGCAGAAAACATTCTCATGGCAGAGCTCAACAAGACTAGGTCAGAAAGGCAAGAAAAAGGAGCTAGTGGAAAAGGGAATAATAGAAGAGGATCCCCCACAAGCTCAGGAAGAGATGTGGGACGTCTTGGGGGACAAAAGCAAGTCGAGACCAGGGAGGAAAGGAGGCCAAGCCCGGGTCGACAGCATAATTCTTGCCTGGAACACAGGAACCAACCCTTGGAGAGAAACCATGATACCTGAACTGGAACTCGCTCATTGTTTTTCCTTTTTTTGCCCTTTTTTTTTTTTTTTTCTCTTCCCAAACAGGGAGAGGCGTTGAGGAGGATGCATTACGGAGAGAGGGTTGGGGAGGTGAGAGGAGGAGGGGGAAGGGAGAAAAGAGCGGAAAACATCCCAAAGTCTGGGTCCTCTTCCCCCCCCCTCTCTTTTTTTTTTTTTTTTTTGTTCTTCTTCTTTCTTTCTCCATCTTCTCTCCCCTTGGTCTTTTTTTTCTTTTTCTCCTTTGTCCAGGAACATCATCCAAATTCAAATGAAGTGGGCCTGTTCTGGGCGGACTGATGGCTACCTGGAGTCAGAGATAAGTAGGACTGGAGAATCTTGCTGAGGTTTTGACATACTGTGCTAATTTTTGCATAATTTTCAAAGGCTTATTCAAGTTAGTCCGGGGATAGAACATATATTTTTTGGGGGGTGATTAGGGAGCTACATATTTTGGCTAGGAATAGGGGAGCTCACCAACGTGGCGGGAAGCGCCGTGGATTTCTCGGAAGGGAAAATATGTTTTACAGTTACATGCTTTTTGTTGTATTTGTTATATTTGCAAGGTGGGGAAAGGGAGTGTCGATTTTGTGGTACCAACTGTGATTCTAGTGTCGAACATCTCGTCTTCCTTGATGCAGGGGCCCATAGGGGAGGGAGTAGTAAAAGCAGAATACACAGGTAAACATGATACAGATAACTACGTGGAATGTTAAAGGGCTGAGATCACCTAACAAACGAGCAATGATATTGAGACATCTGAAAAGACTAAAGACAGACATTGCCTTATTACAGGAAACCCACTTGGGGGGGAGGACTTTTTCCGCATGAAGAAACATTGGGTGGGCACCGTTTACGGGGCAGCGGCACAAGGTAGAAAAGCGGGCACTATGATCCTAATAAATAAACAATTCAGTCATGAGGTAGTGGCACATGAGGCAGACGACCATGGAAGGTGGCAGCACTTAACAATCGTTAGTCCAGCGGGTAAACTCAGTATTTATAATGTCTATGGCCCAAATTCACAACAAATCACATTTCATGATGACATAAAGGCCACCATATTAGCAGATGGGGAGGCTAACATTATAGTGGGAGGCGATTTTAACACGGTCCCAGACTCAGCTGAAGATAGGAGGAGGGGCGAGGAGGGGACAGCTAATGTGGGCAGGAGTTTAGACAATAGGGATGTAACATTAGAAGACGTAGGACTGAAAGACATCTGGAGACTAACTCACCCACATGACAGAGAGTATACACACTTCTCTCACCCTCATGATAGCTGGTCACGTATTGATCAGTTCTGGATCTCGCAAGACTTACTGAGTGGAACGCAAGATTGTGTGATAGAGAATATGGTGATCTCTGATCATAGTCCGGTGAGATTGGGCATTAGAGAGAAATTCAGGAGAGGTACAGATATCATATGGAGATTCCCATCGTTCCTTCTCAGGCAAGATAATTTCCATAAGGTGCTACAGGAGTGGTGGGGAGAATTCGCAGAGGACAATAAGGAACATAGAGAGTCCCCAGTGATATTTTGGGAAACGGCAAAAGCGGTCCTAAGGGGCCGTCTGGTGGGGTACGCAGCCATGATCAAACGGAAAACCAATGAGAATTATAATTTCCATAGTGAAGCAGTACGGGTAGCATATACAAATTATGTGACAAAT
The DNA here is from genome assembly GCF_048569485.1 of Anomaloglossus baeobatrachus. Lineage (NCBI taxonomy): Eukaryota > Metazoa > Chordata > Amphibia > Anura > Aromobatidae > Anomaloglossus > Anomaloglossus baeobatrachus. The sequence goes on along the minus strand of NC_134353.1, from coordinate 897,102,152 downwards.
AGATCTCCTATGACAAAAGGCAGATGGCTGGAGGCAAAAGAGGGATTTGACGAATGGGCCAAAAAAAAGGAACAACTATTCTGGTCGCACAAGGAGGTTGACTTACATAGGTTTGGCAACAAGGCGGGAAGGATGTTGGCCAATCTGGCAAGGGGCAGCAGAAAGATGACAGTGATCTCTAAACTGAAAACAAAGGGGGGAGAGGTGACTACGGATCCTAAGGACATTAATAAACTGTTGGGAGATTACTATAGAAAACTATATGGGTCAGGGAATAACGACATGACTGATGAGGCAGAGTGGCTAAGACAAGCCCAAATGCCTAGCTTGACGGAGGAAGATTTGAGTGCCTTAAACGCAGATATCACAGTAGAGGAGGTGACGAGAACAATTGGGGAGCTTAACACCAACAAGGCACCGGGACCTGACGGTTTCAATAGTGAATTCTATAAGGCTCTGAAGGATCTGATCTCGCCGGATCTAACCTCCGTCTTTAATGCTTTCCTGGGAGGGGCGGAAATACCCAAAAATTCCAACATAGCATATATTAAATTACTCCCCAAGGGAACCAAGGACCTGGATGATCCCTCTAGTTATAGACCTATATCGCTCATAAATCAGGATTTAAAAATTATGTCCAAGATCATGGCTAATAGACTGGCCGAGATCTTACCTAGGATCATTACGAATCACCAGGTGGGGTTTATTAAGGGGAGAAATGCCGTTACCAATATCCGAAAGACAATTCTAGTGGTAGACGCGGTTAGACTGGGTCTCACTGAGGGAGGGGCTAGACCTGCCCTAGTTACACTTGACGCAGAAAAAGCGTTTGATAATGTAAATTGGGGGTGGTTAGACAGGGTAATGGAGGCCATAGGGATTGTAGGCAAGATGAGACTTTACATTAGAAACCTTTATGCCAACTCGGGAGCTAGGGTACACACTCCGGGCTTTCTATCAGACGTGTTCCCTTTGATGAAGGGAACAAGACAGGGCTGCCCATTATCTCCTCTTTTATTCAACCTGGCAATCGAGCCATTGTCAAGAATACTACAGGGACAAAATAGCTTTAAAGGAATCAAGATAAGGGGTTCAGAAGTAAAGACAGCGCTTTTTGCTGATGACATCATACTTTATATGGGGGACCCCGGTGCGGATTTGCCACAGACTCTTGCCTTGATTGAAAAATTTGGCTCATTCTCCGGTTTCAAACTGAACAAAAAAAAATGCGAGATCATGTTCCTAAAGGGGCATCATGGGACAATGGGGGGACAAATAAGGGATGGCTGTCTATGTGGAATTCCTATAGCACAATCTTCAATTAAATACCTGGGAGTGCATATAGGAAGATCGGTGGAAACAATCTATAACTTGAATTATGGACCGCTAATCAGGAAAATTATAGTTCAATTAAAGGGATGGAAAGGTCTGCCACTTCCATTACTGGCAAGATGCCACCTGATAAAAATGATGAGCTTTCCTAGGCTGCTGTATCCCTTCCAGACAATCCCGCTATTGCTAAAACTAAAGGATGTGAATAAGCTCAACTCCGCGTATACAGAATTTCTGTGGAGGGGAAGGAAACCCAGAATAAAGCTGCGTACGCTGATGAAGTCAGCAGAGGAGGGAGGTCTAAACTTTCCAGATGTCCAAGGGTATAATCTTGTATGTATCATGAGGCATGTAATTGATTGGGTGAGAGGAACGAGTAGGCACTCAGATCATGCGATGGAAACTAAATATGCGTCACCGTGGGATCTGACGTCCATTCTGCACTCCCCACTATCCAGGGTTGAAGGGCACATAAGGAACTCAATTATATTCCGAGACACCATGCTAACATGGAAGTCGGTAAGGAAAAAACTGGGGCTCTCATGGAAAGTGTCCAAGTACTTGAACCCCTGGACATTCCCAAATTTTCCCCTGGGACGAGAAAACAAGCTATTTACTAGATGGAAAGAGAGGGGAGTCAGGAGAATGATAGATGTTATGAATGTGGAGGACAGGAGGTGGATGACAGGTCGGGAAGTGTTGGATAAGTACAACCTTAATAGCTCACATGTCATCCAGTATGAACAATTGAAACATGGAATAATAGGAGACCTGGGTGTGGTTGGAAGAGAGCTGAACAGAAGTTCGATTGATGAGTTACTGGAATGTGATGTAACAAGTATAAATGTCTCTAAAATTTATCGATCGCTAAGGGGGGTGCTTATCTCACGGGAGGATAGTCGGACTTTAAAAGCGTGGGGGAAACAATTGGGAAGGGAAGAAGTGGTGGATGATATACTGAGAGGATGGGTACAAGTGCGGAAACATATTACCAATGAGAGATGGAGAGACACTCAATTCAGAATTCTACATAGGGCCATTATAGGTTTCAACATACCAGGTAGGGATAGGTGGTGTCCTAAGTGTCAAAAAGAAAAAACGGATATGCTGCATGGGCTATGGGAATGTGAGACAATCGCTAGGTTCTGGAACCAAGTCAGACTATTTGCCCAGTCAACATGGGGAATTTTCAGCAAACTAGACTTAATGGTGTGGATTTTCCACTCCTTTGAGGGAGGAGTAGGAGGAGGACTGAGCACGCAGGAAAAGAGGAAATACGCAATAACGCATGACATAGCCATGATAGCTAAGCGTTGCATCTTAAAACACTGGATTCAAAGGGAGGGCCCATCCATAAAGGAGGTTTTGGGCGAACTACACAACCTTCTGAAGTGGGAAAAACTAGAAGCGGAGAGGGATAAAGATGGGTTGACAGCCAAGTTTTTTGTGAGATGGAGACATTTTATTGAAAGCCAATTCACACAGGGAGAAATAATTAACCTGATGGCACCTTTTGTTCACTCGGAGTGGTATATCCTGAGCGATATCCAGGACAGCCTGGGTAAACTGAGAATCACCTAGGAGGGGGCTCTGGCGGGAGGGGGAGACGAGACGGTTGGGAATACCAAGACACGCTAGCAAAATTGAAATCATTCAGGGACGACACAGAGATTTAACGAATTGTATTGCATATGTTATATTATATTTCATTACCTCTGTTTTGGTTTAATGTTACTGTATACTATCTTAAATCGAACAGCAACATGGAACTCCAAATTGGGGTATCACCCACCTCTATGTCACATTTTGTCAGACGAATGTTCTTCTTTTGCAATGATACTTGTTATGTTTTTACAAATTTGAAAAATCAATAAAAAACGTTTTGGAAAAAACTGTTTCAGCTGCGGGATCGGACTACCAGCAGTGCCGAGCTAGCTCAGCAATGGCAGCAGGCTGGTGTGAGTGCTTCTGCATGCACTGTGAGGCGGAGACTGCTTGAGCAAGGCCTGGTTTCAAGGAGGGCAGCAAAGAAGCCACTTCTCTCCAGAAAAAACATCAGGGACCGACTGATATTCTGCAAAAGGTACAGGGAGTGGACTGCTGAGGACTGGGGTAAAGTCATTTTCTCAGATGAATCCCCTTTTCGATTGTTTGGGACATCTGGAAAACAGCTTATTAGGAGAAGAAGAGGTGAGCGCTACCACCAGTCTTGTCTCATGCCAACTGTTAAGCATCCTGAAACGATTCATGTGTGGGGTTGCTTCTCAGCCAAGGAATCGGCTCACTCACAGTCTTGCCTAAAAACACAGCCATGAATAAAGAATGGTACCAGAATGTCCTCCAAGAGCAACTTCTCCCAACTGTCCAAGAGCAGTTTGGCGCCCAACAATGCCTTTTCCAGCATGATGGAGCACCTTGCCATAAAGCAAAGGTGATCACTAAATGGCTCATGGAACAAAACAGAGATTTTGGGTCCATGGCCTGGAAACTCCCCAGATCTTAATACCATTGAGAACTTGTGGGCAATCATCAAGAGACGGGTGGACAAACAAAAAACAACAAATTCTGGCAAAATGCAAGCATTGCTTATGCAAGAATGGACAGCTATCAGTCAGGATTTGGTCCAGAAGTTGATTGAGAGCATGCCAGGGAGAATTGCAGAGGTCCTGAAGAAGGGTCAACACTGCAAATATTGACTTGCTGCATTAACTCATTCTGTCAATATAACCTTTTGGTACTCCTAATATGATTGCAATTATATTTCTGTATGTGATGTAAACATTAGACAAACAATTAAAAACCAGAGGGCAACAGAACATGTGAAAATATAATTTTGGTGTCATTCTCAAAACTTTTGTCCATGACTGTACACTGCGAGAAAAATTCCCAATATAAATTGACAAAAAGAATTGTTACTCTACATAAAGATGGCCTAGGGTACAAGAAGAACCCTGACACTGAGCTGCAGCACGGCGGCAAAGTCCATACAGCAGTATAACAAGAAAGGATCCACTCAGAACAAGCCTCGCCATGGTCGACCAAAGAAGTTGAGTGCACGTTCTCCGCGTCATATCCAAAGGTGTTTTATTCAAAATAGACGTATGAGCACTGCCAGCATTGCTGCAGAGGTTACAGGGGTGAGGGGTCGCCTGTCAGTGCTCAGACCATACACTGCATCACATTGTATATCTATTAGTCACTACACACGACCTATATATACAAAATCACGGAAACCACCCAATTTACATAGAAACTCAGCAGAAAAAATAGTGGTATTGATCCAATTTAAACAACTATATACTTTATTCATATCAATTTAAAACATGATTAAAAAACAAGCAAGTAGTGCACAGTATGGGCGAGATCACAATCAAAGCAGATTCAAAAAAGTGATTATACAAAAGCAGTTATACAACCTCAATAGTAGTAATGGGATATAGGGAAAGATCCTTGACTATAATGCATCCAATAATCAATTAAACTCACAGTAAGTTGGTTTGCACTATGTCACTAGTTATACACTATACTCTTCCCTTAATAGTATTAGGTTAGTCTAATCAATACCAATTCAAACTATTTCTATTAAGGTTGTATTAAATACTAACCAGTTGACTGCTTGGTTTGTGTCACACCCGAGCATCCCGATGCACGTTTCACCTCTTCATCAGGGAACATATACTGAGCTAGATTAATTGCGGGGTTTAAATAGTGCGGGAATGGGTGACTGCGTCACATTGGTCTGCAAGGCTGTCATCCCAGAAGGAAGCCTCTTTTAAAGATGATGCACAAGAAAGTCCGCCAACAGTTTGCTGTAGACAAGCAGACTAAGGACATGGATTACTTTTACCATGTCCTGTGGTCTAATGAGACCACAATAAACCTATTTGGTTCTTATGTGATGAAGCTTGTTTGGTGGCAACCAGGTGAGGAATCCAAAGACAAGTGTGTCCTGCGTACAGTCAGGCATGGTGGTGGGAGGGTCATGGTTTGGGGCTGAATGAGTGCTGCTGGCTGTGGGAGCTGCAGTTTATTGAGGGAACCATGAATGCCAACATGTACTGTGACATGATGTAGCGGAGTATGATGCCCCTCCCTTCGGAAACTGGGCGGCAGGGCAGTATTTCAACGTGATAAAGACCCCAAACACAACTGCAAGATGACCACTGCCCTGCTATAGAAACTGAGGGTAAATGTGCTGAACTGGCCAAGCGTCTCCAGACCTAAACCTTGTTGAGCATGTGTGGAGCCTCCTCAAACAGAATGTGGAGGAGCGCAAGGTCTCTAACATAAACATCCACCAGCCCCGTAATGTCATAGAGGATGGAAGAGGATCCAGCGGCTCCTGTGAACTCCATGACCAAGAGATATAAGGCAGTGATTGTCTAAGGACGCAGGTCATATGACCGATATCCTCACAAGTCCTTCTGCACGTCTAAGTTGCTCACTGCCTGTGATTGGCCAACATCAGACAGGAGCCAGAAGTACACCCCCCCCCAGTGTAAACTAATAACACCCACTTTGACTTAAATACTTCGCACCGAATGTGTTTAGTTAATTGCTAATATTTCTGCAACAGAGAGGGATACTTATAAATAAAAGCAGCAAGCCTTTTATTCAACCCTCCAACTTTTACATGGTGTGTCCAGTTCAGTACAAAGATTGATGAAAGGTCCTTACACTGAAAGATAATCGTGAATGAGCCTTGTTAAAAAGACTTATTTCACGATAATCTTGCAGTGTAAACAGGCTGACGATCACACGATGAATGAGCAAAATGCTTGTTCGTAGGGTGAAATGATATTCTGTGCTGTGCTCATCGGTGCATTTTCTTGTGTAAATCAGACTTGCACTTCAGAGAACAATGGCTGTGAATCCGCACTGAGTGATCTATTACAGATCTAGGGTGGTCTTTGACCACTTTCATATAGAGTGGTATATTTGGGCTTTTTGCTCTTGATGTTTTCCAGGGTTAATCATACTGGTTGAGTTTATCCTTAGTACCTGTGTGGTATTACCCCAGTGATTGTGCTTTTGGGTCACCTTAGGCTAGTTTCACACTTGCGTTGAACAGTATCTGTTGCATTGCATTGTGTGACGGATGCAACGGATGTGTTGCATATAATGGCACAACAGATGCAACGGATCATACAAAACATCGGAATCAGCTTTTTTTTTTTTTTTACACAGTTTCACCAGCAGCAGACTATTGTGAACGATCAGCTGATCGTTCCCAGCAGCCGATCACAGGGTGATCAGCTGATCGCTCCCAGCAGCCGATCACAGGGTGATCAGCTGATCGCTCGGCCGCCGAGAATGTGTGCGGGTGCGGAGTGGGTGGAGCCGAGCCGGGCCATGGCACTGAGGACAGGTGTGTGTGTGTGTGTGTGTGTGTGTGTGTGTGTGTGTGTGTGTGTAGCCGATCGGGGAAGTGTCGGGCTCCCTGCACACGTGGCCAGGGTAAATATCGGGTAAAGCACTTTGCTTGGTTACCCGATATTTATCTTGGTTACGGGTGCAGGGAGCCAAAGAGAGCATGCGCAGTGAAATCCTAAGGATTCCGCTGCTCAAAAAAACATTACATGCTGCGTTCCTCCCGCTGGGCGGAAGTAACGCAGGTCCTTTTGGCACAATCCATCATCCATACAAGTCTATGGGAAACAGCGGAATCCGTTAACGGATTCCGCTGTTTTCCAAAAGGGCGGATTGTGACGGAAGGAAAACAACGCAAGTGTGAAAGTACCCTTACTCTTATTTTGGTCTACTGTCCCATATTCCAACTTGTTAGGGCCTGTAGGGCCTACAGGGACAGTCGACTGTGAGCGGGGGCGCCATCAGTGCACGATTAGGCCCTGTGCCCACAGGACTCTGTACCTGTAGATTTTGCCGCGGAAAACCTGCGGATTTATCAGGATTTTCTAGATAAATCCGCAGGTTTTAGCAAGTACACACACTCCCCATGTTATCCTATGGGACATGGGGAGTGCTGTGTCCATGCTGCGGTATGTGCGGCTGCGGAATATGCTGCATATGTCCCGCAGCTACACGTAACTGCATGTCAATGATTCCTGCGGAAATACCGCCCCTCCACTATGGAGATAGAGGCCAGGACTTCCGCAGTAAGTCGTATGAATGTCCGCAGGTTTGCTGCAGGATTCCAGCAAAATATCTGCGGAAATGTATAGCTGCGGATTCCGGGAAGCTGCTGAGGGAAACTTGCGGACGTACCTGTGGATATATCTGCGGGTACATTGTCCCGTGGACACATAGCCTTAGGGTGCCACGGCAAGGTAGGGGTAAGAATAGGGTATACCAAGGATAAGCCCCCTTGCTCATTGATTATAGTTTTTTGGAATTTTGATTGTCACTTGTTGCAATTTTTGGAATTATTGGTGTTCATTGGGAGATTTTTATCATTTTAATTGATATACTATTAAACGGAATTTTAGAAGTTGTTTTTTTTATATTGTTTTTACAGATCTAGTACAGATGCTCAGAGCAACGTTTACTTTGGTCTACCTGTGTAAGGCTATGTGCACACAGTGCGTTTTTTGCGGCGTTTTTCGGGTGCGTTTTTGGCCTCAAAACTGCATGACTTTGCTTCCCCAGCAAAGTCTATGAGGTTTCATTTTTGCTGTCTGCACACAACTTTTTTTTTTTTTAAGCTGCGTTTTTGAGCTTAACAAAAAAATAATGGACATATCAATTCTTTCCTGCGTTTTACTGCGTTTTCCCCCCATGCAATGCATTGGAAAAACGCAGAAAAACGCAGAGATCAAAAACGCAGCTAAAAACGCACCAAATCGCGGTAAAAACGCATGCGTTTTTGCCGCGGGTGCGTTTTTGTGAGTTTTTAGCGGCCAAAAATGCAGCGTCAAAAAAACGCAGCGTGTGCACATGGCCTAAAGAAGCTATTTAACAACTGCTGATTGGTAAAGGTTTACTTAGCGGTAGTCATTGGTGCCGCCGGTCGGCCCGTGTAATCAGTCTCTTACTATCAGCTAAGCCACTATTGGATGACCACAGCCAGCTTAGTGCACAATGCCACGTCTCCGTGCACACAGTCCATGCTTCCAGGGTACAAGTCTGTGCAGGCAGTATCTATATAGCATGAGAAGTAGCCATGGCTTTTGGAGTGATTGGCAATGTACCCCATTTTTTATTTTTACTGTGTATGAATTGTCTCTCACAAAACAAAGCCAAATCACTTTTTTTTTTTACTTTTAAAGGAAACCTGTCACCAGTTTTGGGGCCTATAAGCTGCGGCCACCATTAGTGGGCTCTTATATACAGTATGTTTGAATGCTGTATATAAGAGCCCAGGCCACTGTGTAGAACATAAACACTTTATAATACTCCCCTAGGAGGTCGCTCCGCTGCACAAGTCAGATGGGTTGGACCGTTCTCCGGGACCGGCACCTCCTCTTTCGGCCATCTTGGTCTTCCTTCTTCTGAAGTTGGCGTGCATGACACGTGCTACGTCATACACACTCACCGGCACTGAGGTCCTGTGCAGGCGCACTTTCTTATATCTGCCCAGGGCAGATCAAAGTATTGTACTGCGCCTGCGCAAGACCACAATACCGGCCTGTGTGTATGACGCGTCATGCACCTAGGCTTCAGAAGAAAGACTACCAAGATGGCCAAAAGAGAAGGTCCCGGAGAACGGAGACACCCATGTGACTGTTGTGTAGGGATTTATACTGGTAACCTATAATAAAGCACAAGCCCAAGCAATCGTGAAATAGAGGCCGGCCGAGGACGAGTGCCGATCATGGTGCTTTCATGGTCCGTAGGGTTTTATACTTTGAGGATACAGTAGTCACTTGCACATCTTGCAGGCACTATTCTCTTGGTTAGTGAGTGAAAATCATACAGTCCACAGCTCGCCACGTCGAGCTTCATGGCCAAACAGCTGCAGCAGCCGTACATCACCAAGCACAATGCTGAGCGTCGGATGAAGTGGTGTAAAGTCGCCACCACTGGACTATGGAGGAGACGTGTTCTGTGCAGTGACTGATCACACTTCTTTACCTGGCATCGAATGGATGAGTCTGGGTTTGATAAATGGGGAATATTACTCTCCTTGATGCAGTGTTCCAGTTATAAAGTTTGGTGGAAGGAGGATAATATTATGGTCTTGTTTTTCAGGGATTGGCCTCTATGTTTCAGACCACTCCTTTAAGATTTCCCTTCACTGGAATTAATGTAACACCAATTTAACCCTAAATGTCTAATGTAATTGCTTTTCTAATATACTTCAATTTAAAAGTCTCCATTGTTCCCTCTCAAAGAGCTTTTTCTTTTTACCTACTTCCATTTTGATGACATGGAGCTTTTCAACATGCAGGGGGTATTCTCAAACGAGCCATCTTCAAGGGGCAGAGGCTGGTCACTGCCACAGCCCCTGCCCCCAAGCTCAAACAAAAACCAGGGGCTGGGCTAGTCCCTGCGCTACTGAGCATGCACCGTTTGTCAATTCTGATGTATGCTCAGTAGGATCTAGTCACTGCAATGTTCTTTATAATCCACAGTGACAGTGCGCTCCCTCCCCGACTCTGACGAGAAGTGACAATACGACAAGAGAGTGCATTGTAAGAGAAACCGGCAAGCCGAGACCAGCCCTGGCCCTGAGAGTGACGTCTGTTTCGGGGGCTGTGTTGGTCTCTTCTTTACTTACCCTGTAGAATGTGCACTGTCTGTGCTCTCTTGCTAGCTCATCACTTCTCAGAGTTGAAGGCGTGCACTGTCACTGTGCACTGTGAAGAATATTGCACAGTGACAAGATCCTACAGAGCAAACATTGGAATTGACAACGCTTGCTCAGTAGAGCAGAGACAGAAATCACTGATGACTCTTTATTTCAGGGTGGGGATGAGGCTGCAGCTGTGACCACAGACTCCCTCCCTGATTATACAGACATTTAGGGTAAAACCAGTGTCAGTTTCAGACTACCCCTATAATGCTTCAGCGCAAGACATTGTGGGTAACTGTAGATGCTACCTTCATGGAAACTGTTTCGAGAACACACTTTTTTTGTTCCCCCATGACTGTGCCCAATGCACAAGTTCCATAAAGACGTGGTTGGAGGAGTTTGGTGGAAGAACATTACTGGTTGCACAGAGCCCCGACCTTTGCCCCATCCTACACCTCTGGGATGAATTAAAGTGGGTGAGCCTGGCCTCTCCCCAAACTCTAGGTCTGACCTCATGAATGCTCTTCTGGATGAACAGGCAAAAATTCCCACAGCCACCTCCAAAATCTAGTGGAAATCCTTCCCAGAAGTTCAGGAGCTGTTGTAGATACAAAGGGACCAACGTTTATGGATATAGAATGGGAGGTGATAGAAGCTTGTGGAAGTGTAGTCTGCAGAGCTTATTGGGTACCAGTTAATCCCAGTAACATGGCTACGTAATACCATCCAATCAGGACTTTGTGACTTTTCCTCACATGGATTTGCTGTGAGTAACGACATTACCTCCTTTATGGCAGCCCTCTGTGCATAGAAGACCGTAGTCTGGCTCTGACCACTATACTTAACACAAAAACAGCGTCTGCGGTCATCTGGACGTGTCCCCTGGGCTGTCCAGATCACAGCAGAGGGAGGAGATCAGCGCCATCTTTGTTGGGCTCACAGCGTATGCTGTGTGCTTCACTTTTCCCCCCTGTCACCCACCGGGAAGGATTGGGTGAGTACCGGTGCCGGGCAGCTGTGATTGCATCGTAACTGATCCTGGCTTGCTGCTCCCCATTCTGCTGCTCACCCCCCTCCTCCCTGCATGTGCTCACCACTCCCCCTCCCCGCATGTGCTCACCTCGGGCCTCGCTGCTATGTACTGTGATCGCTGACATGACAGGCTGCCGAGGGCGCAGGTCTGAGGTGAGTGCATGCGACATTGGGAAACTGTCAGAAGGACACTATGCAGCTGGCCTTAGTGACACTTAAAACATATTAGGATCACTTTGCAGTCACCATCAAAATGGCTCCGCACTGTGATCCCAAACTTCATTCTCTCTTATCCTTTTGGAAACACCCAGATTGAGGGGGAGCTGTGACATCACACACAGGAGAGCAGATTCCACCCACTTTTACTGCAGCTGTAATGTGAGATGTTTCTACAGTAGTTCTACAGCGGGATTTCAGCCGCTGCTTCCCCTAGTGTTTGAGTGGAAAATATCAAACTTATTTTTATATATATATATATATATATATATATATATATATATATATATATATATATATATATATATATATATATATATATATATATATATATTGTTTTTTTTTTTTTTTCTCAATTAAAAACTAATATTTAAACATAACATTAATACTCTGGATTTTTTCAGTTGTGAAATTTTTTTTTTTAATGACACCTTCCCTTTAAGATCCAAAGTTGAGTAGAGGTCTATGGTTCATTTACTAAATTACTAATAATGTTGCAGAGTTCATCATCGTCCTGTGGATGGCCAAATGTCCAATTCCAGCACAGGAGTGTCCAATACTAAAAAAATTCAGTGCTTTGAGGAAGACTATATGACAAAGGCCTGAGATAAGCCATATCCCAAACTGGAGCGACTCACGGCATCATCTGAGGTATGGAAAGAAATGGAGATTGATGTAAGTCGTAAGGGGGAGGTATTAGTCGTCAAAAAGAAATCTGACAGATGCCCCGCCCCTATCAGTGTATTGAAAAAGAGACGGAAGGCACTCACCAAGTATGCGAAATAAGTTTTTATTCAACCATCAGGTCAGGGGGAGAGGCGTGAGGGAGGTGGGTACACACAATACGTCGGACGACGGCTGTTTTGCGTCTTTACAACCGACAGTTCCAAGCGTCTGTTGTAAAGACGCAAAACGGCTGTCCGACGGATTGTGTGTACCCACCTCCCTCACGCCTCTCCCCCTAACCTGATGGTCGAATAAAATAGCTTTTTTCGCATACTTGGTGAGTGCCTTCCATCTCTTTTTCATGGACTGTGTGGATTGTTGTCTTTTGGAATGAGCACCGTGGCCAGTATGCTTTGGATTTTACTGCCATATTATGAGTCTATAAGCCTGGAATAAGTGGATTGAGCGGTTAGCTCGCTGAACAGTTCCAGTGTTTCCTCCTTCCCTTTGAATGATTTAGTCCTATCAGTGTATTAAACACGCCCCTTAATCAAATTGATATCATCTGATATCCATTTCATATCAAATGATATTAATTTGTTAATTATATTTCCCTTAATCATGTCCTATTATTTATACGACCAATAATTATCATATTCTATAGATATGTTGATACTGCAATCTTCTGGTAATTAAATTGATATTCAAAGTGTATTGACCTATTATTGACAAATAATTATTCTCTTTTATAGGTATTTTGATCCTGTAATCGTCCATTAATCAAATTGATATTCAAAGTGTATCATAGGGATATGAAATTGACTTACTGACACGATTTCCCCATGATATTAAATGAGAGAAACCTTTTTCATATAATAGGATAATGCTTTCCCCATGATATTCACATTTGTGTTTATAATGTACGGTTAAATTGTTTCATCAAAGTGTCTTACTGACCCGATTACCCATGATATTAAATGAGAGAAGTCTTTTTTTCATATAATAGTATAATGTTTGTTGAACCAAATCCGCAATAAACAGCAAATATCAAAGCACTGATCAGTGAACAAAATAAAAAAAAACAAAACTGCTATGTGCGCACTAGGCGGGGTTTTTTACGCAGTTTTTTTGTGCGTTTTTAGCAGCTAAAAATTCACAAAACCGCAAAAAAAGTACCTGCGGCAAAAAAGCACCGGTAAATACACATGCGATTTTACCGCGTTTCGGTGTGGTTTTGGATGCATTTTGATCACTGCGTTTTGCTGCGTTTTTCCAATGCACTACATGGGGGAAAAACGCAAGAAAGAATTGACGTGCCCATTTTTTTTTTTTTTTAAAGCTCAAAAACACAGCTGAAGGCCTCTTTCACACGTCCTTGTCTCCGGTACGTGTTTCATCCTTTTCCTCACGTACCGGAGACACGGGCACACGTAGACTCATTAAAATCAATGAGTCTGTGTTCACGTGCGGGTTCTGCCATGGACCGTGTGTACGTGTGGAGCATACATGTGTCCGTGTGCTCCACACATCATCATGTCCGTTCTTCTCCGGCATCACGGGTGTCACACTGAACACAAATGGACCACACGGAGGTGTTCCGTGTGACACGCGCCGTAGAAAACACACGTGTTTGAGAAAGTAAAAAAAAAAAAAATTACTCACCTTCTCCTGCCCTCCTGTCTCTGCCGCTGCTGTCATTTGCTTCCGACCGCCGCTCATTAAATATTCACTTCACTGCGGCCGGGGAGTCGGCAGGACCGGAGACCGAAGATCAGCACCACGGACAGCGACGCCAGGGACAGGTGAGCACAAAGTTCCCGTTCTTTGTGTGTTATCACGGAGAACACACGTAGGCCATAAACACTGCTCACGGAGGGCAAAACGCACCTCTGACAAGTCGGTGAAAAACGTGCGTGGTTTTTCACGAACGTGTGAAAGAGGCCGAAAAAAAGTTGTGTGCAGACAGCAAAAATGAAAAGTCATAGACTTTGCTGGGGAAGCAAATTTATGCAGTTTTGAGCCCAAAAACACACCCGAAAAACGCAGCGAAAAATGCCTAGTGCGCGCACATCCTATAATTGAACATCCACAATCCACACCAAATATCAAATCAATTATCAGTGAACAAACTAGAAAAAAGCAATACAATTGGACGCCCCAATACACAGCAAATATCTGAACAGAGCTGAATTTAGAAGGTGTGAAGCATCTTGTAGACACATTAGGGGCAGCTGCTGCTTTACAATGGACAAGGCCTTGTGTTCAGTGTTTTTTCAATAGCAAAGACAAGTTACAACTGTCGCATTTGTCGGTCACCTCCCGGTCTCTGTTTTTTCAGCTTCCTAATGACGTTTTCACCTGCTGCATAGTCAGAGACCGGGATCACAGGACTGGAGGCCATTCAGTCACCATCAGCTGTCTACCGGGTATTCATTGTTTTTCAATAGCAGAGAGAAGGTGCAGTTGCTGGTTTTGTCAATTACCTCTCAGCTCTGTTTTTTCAAGCTCCTAATGACTTTGCCACCTGCTTCATAGAGACAGGTTTCACTGCGCTGTGAGGCCATTCATTCACCATTAGGTCTTCATTTTGGAATCTTGAAGTGAACAGAAGTTATAGTTATGATTCATACAATTAGAGCATTTTGGAGCAGATGACATTTTCTTTACAAAAGCAATAACTATATTATCATTTTGTTTTAAATCATTACTAAAATGTTGCGATATTTCACTGTATGACCGGCCTCTTCCTAAACGCCAAAGCATAAACACGCAATATTGTCCGCAAGCAGTACGAAATGATTGCTGAAGATGTTTATCTTGAAAACCGTATAATTCACTATTTCTCTAAGTTTTTTCAAGTTCCTAATGATTTTGTCACCTGCTTCATCATAACGAAGTTTAAATCCATCGGAGGCGACCTTCAACCTGTCTACGCTCATTAATGGCTCTTATGAGTTCCGAAATATTTATATAATATCCTCCTCGGGATATCTCCTCGTTTTCCAATATAAAATGAACCTTCTTTATTTTCGAAGGTAAACCAGGTATGGGGCACTGAATTTCTGTGAGTGCTACTTCATACGATCCTGTAAGGTATACGGGCCTTGACAGTTTTGTATTAAACGTAGATATTGTGTTGTCTGGAAAAATTTTAAGAGGAGGCATTGCTAGGTAATGTAATATAGAATAAACCGGAATCCATGATTACATGTCCGTCATCTGGTCTTCTTTAACCCCTTCACGACTGATACATCCGTCATGGATCGTGTGAGGTTAATCCCTGCCCCCTGCCGTGGTCAGGTTGTGGCGATCCGCGCACATATCAGCTGTTTTCAACAGCTGACATGTGTGACTACATGTTACGAGTGGAATCGCATTCTACCCGCAACATTTAACCCCTTAATCTCGCTGCCAAAGTCTGGCAGCGAGATGTATATGCGCGCGGCATTATTTTCATTTACCGCTGCCCACACCGGAAGTCACATGTGTGATCACGTGACTTTCGGTGGTTGCCATGGTAGCACACGGTCATGTGATGACGCCTGTAGCTATCATGAGTCACTTTCGGTTTTACTCAGCCCGGAGCCGAGTGAATCAGAAAGTGATCATATCTGCTGTTTACAGCTGTGTAGCTGTGATCAGCAGATAGGGCAGAGCAATCGCATTGTTGATCAATTGCATTGTTGATCCATATATCCCCCCTAGGGGGACTAGTAAAAAGGTAATAAAAAAAAAAAACATTTAAAATCACCCCCCTTTCAACCCATTGAAAATTAAAGCGTTAAAAAAATTAAAAATATACACATTTTTGGTATCGCCGCATTCAGAAATGCCCGATCTATCAAAATATAAAATCAATTAATCTGATTGGTAAATGGCGTAGCGGCAAAAAAATTCCAAACGAAAAAAATTACGTTTTTTGGTCGCCACAAGTTTTACGCAAAATGCAATAACAAGCGATCAAAACGTAGAATCTGCGCAAAAATGGTACCGCTAAAAACAAGTTATCACTGAGCCATAGATCCCAAAAAAAGAGAACGCTCCGGGTTTCGGAAAATGGCGCAAAACGTGCGCCACTTTTTTTGGACACGCTTGTGAAATTTTTTTTAACCCCTTAAATACAAATAAACCTATTCATGTTTGGTGTCTACAAACTTGCACCGACCTCAGGCATCACACCCACACATCAGTTTTACCCTATAGTGAGCATGGTGAATAAAATATCCCAAAAAATATTGTGTTATCACACTTTTTTTTGCAATTTTTTCCGCACTTGGAATTTTTTTTGCTGTTTTCCAGTACACTATATGGTAAAACTTATGGTTTCATTTAAAAATACAACTCGTCATGCAAAAAACAAGCCCTTATATGGCAAGATTGACGGAAAAATAAAAAAGTTACGGCTCTCGGAAGAAGGGGAGCAAAAAAAAACAAAACTGAAAAACGCAAAATGCCCAGGCGGCTGAAGGAGTTAATGTATGATTAAATCGCTCCACCATAGCAGCCTTTACTGAATTGTTCGTATAAACATGCAAAATGTTATACGTTTTACAAATACGTTTCGTAGATGCGTTCACAAATTCTTTACCCCGATCAGTCTGTAATTTCGTCGGTATGCGCTTTTCATTTTGAAATTTTAATTCAAAAGATCTGGCTGCACCTGATCCAGTCTTGTTTGATTAGGGTACGCACCATGCACATTTTGATAGGATATATTTGACATCATCATTTTCCCTTGAATATTCAATTAAACGTACGAGATCCGCTTGCCACTATTCGTCAATATTTGAAACTATGATTTTGTCTGAAATTTTTTTTTCGTACAGGTTTGTGCAAAATATAGGAATCTTGTCTATTCAACCAATCCCGCACAATTGATTCTTTAATCGAGTGATTTCTTTTTGTTTCTCTGTATAATTTGTCAATTCCACCAACTGAACCGGCTGCTTTAGGTGTGAAATGCTGCTTATTCAATATTTTTTCAGCTCTTCTAGAATCCATGAGGATGTTGATATTCCACATCTTGATCAGAAATTAATCTGTATGAAATATTAAATGGAAACGTTAATACCAACTATATTATGCTTGAAAAGTTATTTCATTTAAAATACAACAGCTGAGATGTCTTAATATAAAGATATCAGGATTAGTTGTTACCCTGTGGAGGGACGCCCCTGGGCTGTACTTGGTGGGTGGGATTTTTTGTGCTGGAGACCTTTAAATACAGTGTAGAGGGGTCAGAGCAGTGCAGTCTTTACCAAGAAAGTATTTTTCCAGGTCTAGTGAACATCACTTCAACTCTTTAAAAAGTAAGTTTACTTTTTTAATATTATTTCCCATTTGTTGTGTAGTGATAGACTGTAGCCTTCCATATTTCTATTATCTAGGCTGTATGGCATGAGATTGTGTGTAGGCCACTAGATGTCCGTATATGCCATAAAGCAAATCTCATTGCTTCATATAAAGTGTCTATTGCATTATAGTTATCTTGTATGCTTTGCTAGTCAATTATAGTGATGAATAGTTCTGTCCTATATGTAATACATGTGTAATATGTTGTTGTTGAATAGTTCAACCATTGCTTAGATATAGTTATTAATTATAACTTATTCAGATATATAATATATTATTTATTATAATTTATCCATATATGTAATATTTAATAGATGCGTAATATATTGTTGTTAAATAGTTCAACTATTGCTTATAGTTAATAATTATCATAACTTATTCAGATATATATTATTATAATTTATCCAGATATGTAATATTTAATAGATGCGTAATATATTAATGAATAGTTCTGTACTATATTTAATACATGCGTAATATATTGTTAAATAGTTCAACCATTGCTTATAGTTAATAATTTTTATTATCATAACTTATTCAGATATTATTTATTATAACTTATCCAGATATGTAATATTTAATAGATGCGTAATATATTAATGAATAGTTCTGTACTATATTTAATACATGCGTAATATATAGTTGTTAAATAGTTCATTGCTTATAGTTAATAATTTTTATTATCATAACTTATTCAGATATATATTATTTCTTATAATTTATACAGATATGTAATATTTAATAGATATTATAATGATGAATAGTTCTGTCCTATATTTAATACATGCTAATATATTGTTGTTGAATAGTTCAACCATTGCTTAGATATAGTTAATTTTTATTATCATATATTGTATATCTAAGCAATGGTTGAACTATTCAACAACAATATATTACGCATGTATTAAATATAGGACAGAACTATTCAGCAATATACTATTACGCATCTATTAAATATTACATATGTGGATAAATTATAATATATTATATATCTGAATAAGTTATTATTTATCCAGATATGTAATATTTAATAGATGCGTAATATTATATTGATGAATAGCTCTGTCTTATATTTAATACATGCGTAATATATTGTTGTTAAATAGTTCAACCACTGCTTATAGTTAATAATTTTTATTATCATAACTTATTCAGATATATATTATAATTTATCCAGATATGTAATATTTAATAGATGTGTAATATATTAATAGTTCTGTCCTATATTTAATACATGCGTAAAATATTATTGTTGAATAGTTCAATCATTGCTTAGATATAGTTAATATTTTTTATTAACATATTATATAACTAAGCAATGGTTGAACTATTCATCAACAATATATTATGCATGTATTAAATATAGGACAGAACTATTAATATAATATTACGCATCTATACATATCTGGATAAATAACAAATAATTCAATATATTAATTATAATTTATCCAGATACGTAATATTTAATAGATGCATAATATTATATTAATGAATACTTCTGTCCTATATTTAATACATGCGTAATATATTGTTGATTAATAGTTCAACCATTGCTTAGATATAGTTAATAATTTTTATTATTATAACTTATACAGATATATAATTTATCCACCTTTGTAATATTATATTTTGACGTATATTACTTTCATTGCCTATATATTAATTTGTTACATTTTATTTCAGATGGAAATCCACAATTCCAGAGGTCTTTTTGATACCTTGCTTACGAATTTCCAATTCGGTAAGTATTATATTGAATATATTGAACGGAGTGTCAGCTCATTCTGATTAAGTTCATGTTTTGTATATTAATTATATATTATTTCTTTCTTATTTAAGAAGAGTGTATGATCCCAGGATTTAACAACATTATTAGTACTCTGAATTATGCAACCAATGAAGTACCGTGAAGAAAAGCATTTCTGTTGTGTCTAATAGTTATGTTTTATTTACAGATGGTCAACTAGTGGCCAAAAAACTTGAATTTCCAAAAGAGAATATTCTCATCCCGTTGACATCATTCCATGAGAAGGCAACTAATCCAGGACCTGTAGACGTAAAATACGCAGCTCATGCTTGTAAGTATATATTTATTCCAGTCTATACTGTCTTTATACATACAATGTCACAATGAAAATTGCTTAACTGACACCTGTAACTTTTTCAATGTTACTCTAACTTCACGATGAACTGACGCTAGTAACTTTTCTTTTAGCAACGTCGACTCTTCATCCTCGAGTAGTGAAGAGTTGTAATTACACATCGGCGCACATACCTCCACAAAGAGATAATGCGACTGTGAGAACAAGGCCTCTTTCACCAAGCAGTGTTGTGAATCGTGAGATTAGATCTGAGTCCACCAAGCAGCGTGGGAATTTGGTCCCGAAGAAACGTGAGGGTAGATCTGCGTCCACCAAGTATCCCGGGAATTCAGTTCCGAAGAAATGTGAGACTAGAGCTACGACTCCCGGGCAACCTGGAAATTCATTTCTGAAGAAACGTGAGGCTAGATCTACGACCCCCAGGCAACCTGGAAATTCATTTCTGAAGAAACGTGAGGCTAGATCTACGACCCCCAGGCAACCTGGAAATTCATTTCTGAAGAAACGTGAGGCTAGATCTACGACTCCCAGGAAACCTGGGAATTCAGTTCCGAAGAAACTTGTGGCTACAGTTGTACCCCTCAAGCAACCCGAGAATTCAGTTCTGAAGTCTATAAATCTGAACAATATACGGGTGCAGCACACTGAGCAACCGACAAATAATATTTCTGCAGGTTCATCTAGCGATTTTGGGATTGTAATACCTCTAAAGAAACGATCAGTTTCAAATCTGAGAGTAAGTAGAAAGCAGAGAGTTGACTCTACATCAGGTTACACAGCAAAACCTATGTGGTCTGAGCAGGGCAACATGCTTACTGCTCTGTCTGGTCAGTACGTCAAATGCAAAATCTACCAGAACAAACTAAAATATTTCTGTGAAACCTATGAAAGATTGATGAATGCACACCCAACACCTAACATTATCGCAGAACTATCTGAATTCAAAAGAAAACATGCTATTGTATCATGACAACTTAATAAAAAGAAATCAATGTGACTAAGATTGTTTGATTATGGGCTGCAGAAATTACCAAAAATAGGGGCGAAATTGTCTAAAATGGGACCACAGAGGTCATACAGATCGAGAGTACTTAAACGTACTCTAAAGCTGTTGATTAGATCTAAATGATCACTAGCAGCTAGAAAACGACCAGAGGCAGCTCAAAGATCTACAGTGTGTCCACCCATATCCTGTCCATCGCCATTAACTTGAGAACGGCGGCAGCTATAGGCATAGAAGTGGTGTCTAGGTATAGTAAAGTAGCCATGTGCTACGCAATGAAACCACCTATAGCGCCACCTGGTGGAAAACAACGGAGTTAGCATTTTTATCTCGAAAACGGAACATGATAAAGGAAAAAAAGTGAATTACAAAGTTGTAGGCCATCATCAATTCAATACGAATCAACACCTTGCATACAGAAATGCTATGTTATGAAACCCATGAACCCCCCAAAACATTGAATGCTGGTCACGCATATGGCGCTCATTTAACTTTGATGCGCAAAGTGTCCCCCGTCAGCAGCAATGCACATCTGGACTCTGCACAGCATACTGTATCTTGCTGCACGTTGTGCAATATGGTAGGTGACACGTTTGCACAAGCATCTCTGATACGTCATCGTATGTCCTGCAATGTTGGTGGAGGGGTCGCATACACCTGCTGTTTGATGTGACCTCACAGAAAGAAGTCCAATGGGGTCAGGTCAGGTGAGCGTGGAGGCCACTCCACACAGCCACCATACCCAATGACTTGTAGGAAGGTCTCCATGAGGTATCGCTACACGTCCGCAGCCTTGTGAGTTTTACACGTTCTAATCATAGCATTTCTGTATGCAAGGTGTCGATTCGTATTGAATTCATGATGCCCTACAACTTTGTATTTCACTTTTTTTCTCTATCTCATTCAGTTTTCAAAATAAAAATGCTAACTCTGTTGTTTTCCACCAGGTAAAGCTATAGGGGGTTTAATTGCGTAGCGCATGGATACTTTACTATACCTAGACACCACTTCTATGCCTATAGCTGCAGCCGTTCTCAAGTTAATGGCGATGGACAGGAAATGGGTGGACACACTGTATATCTACACAAAACCCAGAGATGTTGATACATCTTTAGACAACCAATATAAGCCTGGAGGTGTTAACCCCACTGTGTCTCCAAATGCTCAAAGCAGAGAGCCTCTGGAAACACATGCTGAAAATTAACATGATGCAGCATCTGTTGGTAATGTTGATTATGATACCCTGTTTCCCCGAAAATAAGACAGTGTTATATTTGGTTTTGCCCCGAAAAAAGCACTAGCTCTTATTTTCAGGGGGTGTCTTATTCTCGAGGAGACATGGTTTGGGGTAAGTTTACCCCCCACAAAAAGCAGACCCCCCTCTTCCCAGGATCATCATACTTACCAGCCCCGGGAGTCTGTATGGCTCCCAGATCTCCCAGCACGTCGCCCTCCCCTGCGTCTGGCTGACACACATACATCAGATAGCATACATACATACATACTGTATACACACACACTCACACATCAGATAGCATACACACATATAGACACACACACACATCACATTCCATATCTATCTCCCTGTGATCTCTGTGCTGCACGCCTCCCCTTCATCTAAGGCTACTTTCACACATCCGGTTTGAGCACTGCGGCTCAATCCGGCTGTGCAAGCTATGCAACGGATGCGGCGAAAACACCGCATCCTTTGCATAAGTTTTTATATGCGGCCCGTCCGTTTTTTTCCGGTTGCGGCATGCTACTGAGCATGTGCAGTGGAAGAAACCGCATGCGGCGGCCGGATGCGTTTTTTCCGCATCGCGCCGCATCCGGTGTCCATAGGCATGCATTTAAAAATGCGCCGCAGCGGCCGGATGCGGCGCAATGCGTTTTTTTTGCCGGAGGAAAAAACGTTGCAGGCAACGTTCCATCCGGCCGCGGCATC
This sequence comes from Anomaloglossus baeobatrachus, assembly GCF_048569485.1. NCBI lineage: Eukaryota > Metazoa > Chordata > Amphibia > Anura > Aromobatidae > Anomaloglossus > Anomaloglossus baeobatrachus. Next base: position 897,079,812 of record NC_134353.1, on the reverse strand, counting down.
GGCTAAATCTGCCGCATGCGTCAAAAACCGGACCGACCGCAAGCCCATGCGGCACAATACGGCACTAATGTAAGTCTATTAAAAAAAAAACGCAACCGGCGGCAAAAAAAACGGTTGCGGTTTTTCTGCAGAGCGCCGTATTGTGCCGCAGAGCAAAAACCGGATGTGTGAAAGTAGCCTAACTGACACACATACATCAGATCACACTCACACATCAGATAGCATACACACACACACACACACATCATTCCTCCCTGTGACCTCTGGTGGGCGCTCTTGGCAGCTGTGCTGCATGCCATCCTCCCCAGCGCACACACTCACAACATCCAGAGATATCACGTGCTTCCGGCCATGTGATCCTTCCGCAGGTCCTGGAAGCTCATTGCACAGCGTCGCAAGCGCCAAGAACAAAGCGATATCGCTGGATGTGGTGAGTGTGTGGATGCGTGTGCGCGTTCTTGTGTGCCCCCCCCCCCCCCTCCACGTACATCGACACTTGGGGTACCGAACAATGACACTGACACTCTGGGTACGGGATAATGATGCTGACACTTCGCTCTTACCCTAAGCACCCAGGTTTCCCATGATCTGAAATCCCTCTATCAGCACCCAGCTTTCCCATGTTCTGATATCGATCTTGTCCTCGGCACCCAGCTTTCCCATGCTCTGCTCCCATATCAGAGCATGGGAAAGCTGGCTGCTGAGGGAAAGAACCTTTTTCCCTCAGCACAAAACATTCCCATCCCACTCTTGTATCTTTGTCCCCCCTCATATATAGTTATCCAAATACTATAATGGCCCCCACATAGCCTTTAATATAGTATAAAGGGTCCCATATAACCCCTCATATATTAGAATGTACCTCCATAGTCCTCCATGTATTATAATGCATTTCCCATAGTCCTCCATGTATTATAATGCATTTCCCATAGTCCTCCATGTATTATAATTCACCCCATAGTTCTCCATATATTATACTGCACCACAGTCCTCCATGTTTTATAATGCACCCCCATAGTCCATGTATAAGATAGCCTCCATAGTCCTCCATATATTATGTACCCTCCATAGTCCTCCATATATTATGTAGCCTCCATAGTCCTCCATATATTATGTAGCCTCCATAGTCCTCCATATATTATGTAGCCTCCATAGTCCTCCATATATTATGTAGCCCCCATAGTCCTATATGTATTATAATGCAGCCCCATAAATTTTCAGTTCAAGCCTGGACCAGGGAAATGCAGTGGATGTTGTGTATATGGACTTTTCAAAAGCTTTTGATACGGTGCCACACAAAAGGTTGGTACATAAAATGAGAATAATGGGGATAGGGGAAAATATGTGTAACTGGGTTAAAAACTGGCTCAGTGATAGGAAACAAAGGGTGGTTATTAATGGTACGTACTCGGACTGGGTCTCAGTTCATAGTGGGGTACCACAGGGGTCAGTATTGGGCCCGCTTCTTTTCAACATATTTATAAATGACCTTGTTGGGGGCATGCAGAGTAGAATTTCAATATTTGCAGATGATACTAAACTCTGCAGGGTAATCAATACAGAGGAGGATAATTTTATATTACAGGGAGATTTATGTAAATTGGAGGATTGGGCTGAGAAGTGGCAATTGAAGTTTAATGTAGATAAATGTAAGGTCATGCACTTGGGTAGAGGAAATAACATTTATGATTATGTACTTAATTGTAGAACACTGGGTAAAACAGGCACAGAAAAAGACTTGGGTGTATGGGTGGATGGTAAACTTCACTTTAGTGGACAGTGTCAGGCAGCTGCTGCCAGGGCTAATAAAATAATGGGATGTATTAAAAGAGGTATAAGTGTTCATGAAAAAAATATAGTTCTACCTCTGTACAAGTCACTAGTGCGACCGCACTTAGAATACTGTGTACAATTCTGGTCACCGATATATAAGAAGGACATAGCTGAACTGGAGAGGGTGCAGAGAAGAGCGACCAAGATTATTAGAGGAATGGGGGGGCTGCAATACCAAGACAGGTTATTAAACTTGGGGTTATTTAGTTTGGAAAAACGAAGGCTTAGGGGGGATCTAATCACAATGTATAAATATATGAGGGGACAGTACAGAGACCTTTCCAAAGGTCTTTTTACACCTAGGCCTGTGACTGGAACACGGGGGCATCCGCTACGTCTTGAGGAAAGAAGGTTTAATCATAATCACAGACGAGGATTCTTTACTGTACGAGCAGTGAGACTGTGGAACTCTCTGCCGCATGATGTTGTAATGAGTGATTCACTACTAACATTTAAGCAGAGCCTGGACGCCTTTCTTGAAAAATTTAATATTACCAGTTATGTATATTAGATTTTATGAAAGGGTATTGATCCAGGGAACTAGTCTGATTGCCGGATGTGGAGTCAGGAAGGAAATTTTTTCCCCATTGGAACTTGTTTGCCACATTGGGTTTTTTTTTGCCTTCCTCTGGATCAACATGTTAGGCTGCGGGTTGAACTAGATGGACTTAGAGTCTCCCTTCAACCTTAAAAACTATGATACTATGATATTGTATTATGCAGCCCCCATACTCCTCCATGTATAATGCAACTCTATATTCCATGTATAAGGTGTCCTTCATGTTTATTATGCAGCCCCAGAGACCTCCATGTATAATGCATCCCCATAGACCTCCATGTTTCATGCAGCCAGCACCCTAGGCCTCCATGTGTCATGCAGCCAATCCCCCCCCCAGGGCCTCCGTGTATCATGCAGCCAGCCCCCCCCAACCCCCCAGGGCCTCCATGTATCATGCAGCCAGCCCCTCCCCCCAGGGCCTCCATGTGTCATGTAGCCGACCCCCCCAAGGACCTCCATGTGTCATGCAGCCAGCCCCCCCCCCCTCCGTGTGTCATGCAGCCAGCCCCCCTAGGCCCTCCATGTTTCATGCAGCCAGCCCCCCCCAGGCCCTCCATGTGTCATGCAGCCAGTCCGCCCTCCCCAGGCCCTCCATGTGTCATGCAGCCAGCCCCCCTAGGCCCTCCATGTTTCATGTAGCCAGCCCCCCCCAGGCCCTCCATGTGTCATGCAGCCAGCCCGTCCTCCCCAGGCCCTCCATGTGTCATGCAGCCAGCCCGCCCTCCCCAGGCCCTCCATGTGTCATGCAGCCAGCCCATCCTCCCCAGGGCCTCCATGTGTCATGCAGCCAGCCCGCCCTCCCCAGGGCCTCCATGTGTCATGCAGCCAGCCCGCCCTCCCCAGGGCCTCCATGTGTCATGCAGCCAGCCCGCCCTCCCCAGGGCCTCCATGTGTCATGCAGCCAGCCCGCCCTCCCCAGGGCCTCCATGTGTCATGCAGCCAGCCCGCCCTCCCCAGGGCCTCCATGTGTCATGCAGCCAGCCCGCCCTCCCCAGGGCCTCCATGTGTCATGCAGCCAGCCCGCCCTCCCCAGGGCCTCCATGTGTCATGCAGCCAGCCCGCCCTCCCCAGGGCCTCCATGTGTCATGCAGCCAGCCCCTCCAGGGCCTCCATGTGTCATGCAGCCAGCCCCCCCAGGCCTCCATGTGTCATGCAGCCAGTCCGCCCTCCCCAGGCCCTCCATGTGTCATGCAGTCAGCCCCCCTAGGCCCTCCATGTTTCATGTAGCCAGCCCCCCCCCCAGGCCCTCCATGTGTCATGCAGCCAGCCCGCCCTCCCCAGGCCCTCCATGTGTCATGTAGCCGGCCCCCCCAAGGATCTCCATGTGTCATGCAGCCAGCCCCCCCCCCCCTCCGTGTGTCATGCAGCCAGCCCCCCTAGGCCCTCCATGTTTCATGCAGCCAGCCCCCCCCAGGCCCTCCATGTGTCATGCAGCCAGTCCGCCCTCCCCAGGCCCTCCATGTGTCATGCAGCCAGCCCCCCTAGGCCCTCCATGTTTCATGTAGCCAGCCCCCCCCAGGCCCTCCATGTGTCATGCAGCCAGCCCGCCCTCCCCAGGGCCTCCATGTGTCATGCAGCCAGCCCGCCCTCCCCAGGGCCTCCATGTGTCATGCAGCCAGCCCGCCCTCCCCAGGGCCTCCATGTGTCATGCAGCCAGCCCCTCCAGGGCCTCCATGTGTCATGCAGCCAGCCCCCCCAGGCCTCCATGTGTCATGCAGCCAGTCCGCCCTCCCCAGGCCCTCCATGTGTCATGCAGCCAGCCCCCCTAGGCCCTCCATGTTTCATGTAGCCAGCCCCCCCCCCAGGCCCTCCATGTGTCATGCAGCCAGCCCGCCCTCCCCAGGCCCTCCATGTGTCATGTAGCCGGCCCCCCCAAGGACCTCCATGTGTCATGCAGCCAGCCCCCCCTCCGTGTGTCATGCAGCCAGCCCCCCTAGGCCCTCCATGTTTCATGCAGCCAGCCCCCCCCAGGCCCTCCATGTGTCATGCAGCCAGCCCGCCCTCCCCAGGCCCTCCATGTGTCATGCAGCCAGCCCGCCCTCCCCAGGCCCTCCATGTGTCATGCAGCCAGCCCATCCTCCCCAGGGCCTCCATGTGTCATGCAGCCAGCCCGCCCTCCCCAGGGCCTCCATGTGTCATGCAGCCAGCCCGCCCTCCCCAGGGCCTCCATGTGTCATGCAGCCAGCCCGCCCTCCCCAGGGCCTCCATGTGTCATGCAGCCAGCCCGCCCTCCCCAGGGCCTCCATGTGTCATGCAGCCAGCCCGCCCTCCCCAGGGCCTCCATGTGTCATGCAGCCAGCCCGCCCTCCCCAGGGCCTCCATGTGTCATGCAGCCAGCCCGCCCTCCCCAGGGCCTCCATGTGTCATGCAGCCAGCCCGCCCTCCCCAGGGCCTCCATGTGTCATGCAGCCAGCCCGCCCTCCCCAGGGCCTCCATGTGTCATGCAGCCAGCCCCTCCAGGGCCTCCATGTGTCATGCAGCCAGCCCCCCCAGGCCTCCATGTGTCATGCAGCCAGTCCGCCCTCCCCAGGCCCTCCATGTGTCATGCAGCCAGCCCCCCTAGGCCCTCCATGTTTCATGTAGCCAGCCCCCCCCCCCAGGCCCTCCATGTGTCATGCAGCCAGCCCGCCCTCCCCAGGCCCTCCATGTGTCATGCAGCCAGCCCGCCCTCCCCAGGCCCTCCATGTGTCATGCAGCCAGCCCGTCCTCCCCAGGGCCTCCATGTGTCATGCAGCCAGCCCGCCCTCCCCAGGGCCTCCATGTGTCATGCAGCCAGCCCGCCCTCCCCAGGGCCTCCATGTGTCATGCAGCCAGCCCGCCCTCCCCAGGGCCTCCATGTGTCATGCAGCCAGCCCGCCCTCCCCAGGGCCTCCATGTGTCATGCAGCCAGCCCCTCCAGGGCCTCCATGTGTCATGCAGCCAGCCCCCCCGGGCCTCCATGTGTCATGCAGCCAGCTCCCCCCCCCAGGGCCTCCATGTATCATGCAGCCAGCCCCCCCAAGGCCCTCCGTGTGTCATGCAGCCAGCCCCCCCCCAGGGTCTCCATGTGTCATGCAGCCAGCACTCCCTCCCCAGGGCCTCCATGCGTCATGCAGCCAGCCCCTCCAGGGCCTCCATGTGTCATGCAGCCAGCCCCCCCAGGCCTCCATGTGTCATGCAGCCAGCTCCCCCCCCAGGGCCTCCATGTGTCATGCAGCCAGCCCGCCCTCCCCAGGGCCTCCATGTGTCGTGCAGCCAGCACTCCCTCCCCAGGGCCTCCATGCGTCATGCAGCCAGCCCCCCCACCAAGGCCTCCATGTGTTATGCAGCCAGCCCCCTCCCCCCAAGGCCTCCATGTGTCATGCAGCCAGCCCCCCTGGGCCTCCATGTGTCATACAGCCAGCCCCCCCGGGCCTCCATGTGTCATGCAGCCAGCCCCCCCCCCAGCTCTCCATGTGTCATGTAGCCTGACCCCCCCAGGCCCTCTATGTGTCATGCAGCCAGATGCAGCCAGCCCCCCCCCCCAAGGCCTCAATCCTCCATGTATCATGCAGCCAGCCCCCCCAGGCCCTCCGTGTGTCATGCAGCCAGCCCCCCCAGGCCCTCCATGTGTCATGCAGCCAGCCCCCCCCAGGCCCTCCGTGTGTCATGCAGCCAGCCCCCCCAGGCCCTCCATGTGTCATGTAGCCAGCCCCCCCCTCCCAGGCCACCATGTGTCATGCCGCCAGCCCCCTCCCCCCAATGCCTCCATGTGTCACGCAGCCAGGCCCCCCCAGGGCCTCCATGTGTCACGCAGTCAGCACCCCCCCGGCCTCCATGTATCATGCAGCCAGCCCCCCCCCCCCCCAGGGCCTCCATGTATCATGCAGCCAGCCCCCCCCCTCCATGTGTCATGCAGCCAGCACCCCCAGGGCCTCCATGCGTCATGCAGCCAGCACCCCCCACCAAGGCCTCCATGTGTCATTTAGCCAGCCCCCCCTCAATGCCTCCATGTGTCATGCAGCCAGGCCTGCCCAAGGCCTCCATGTGGCCTGCAGCTAGCCTCCTCATGTACTCACTGATTTAAAAAAAAAAAAAAAAAAAAAAAAAAAAAAAAAAGTGCTCACCTCTCTTCTTTTTCCACCGCAGCTCTGTCCTCACCTCTACTTGTTTCACTGCTGCTCGTCCTCACCTCTGTCCTCGTTCTCCGGCTGTTCTGGTCGGCGTCCTCCCGTCCTGTGCTCTGTGCTCTCACCACACCCAGCAGTCGCACAGGAGTGACGTCACCGCGCAGGCACTGGGGAAGAATGATGATGCATAGAGAGGCGCCGGCCGCTCTATGCAATATCATAGCAGTATGCGATGACTGGAGCCCGGTGCCGCCACCGCTGACACCAGGCAGGGGAGCCCGGTGTCAGCGGCGGTGACCGAGTCATATAGCGGCCGCGTGGTCTGCAGCAGAACAGCGCAGCACCTCTCACAGAAAGGAGCTGGCTGCTGATCTGCCAACCGGCTGCGGGCCCCTAACCTCCCGGGCACAGTCGCAATGGCGACCGCGGTAGTTACGCCCCTGGTTTTACTGAGTTGTGCTAAAGCCATACATGCATCCCTGGGTATTCCTGAGGAACAACTAATAAGCGTTAGCGAAATTGTGGATTTTGAGAAACTTCTGGGCGTCAACATTAAAATACTGTACTACAGTCAGGGTGACTGGCGTTACTTACAATCAGGTAATACATCTGGTACTAAAACCATTTTCATATTGCACCATGATAATCATTACTAGGGTATCAAAAATATGAAGGGTTTTGTCGGTGAGGATTACGTTTTTGACAGATGCAATTCACTGTTTCATCACAAATTTAATCGTTAGTGTCAATTTTCTTGTAAAGCATGTCAACGAGTTGTGTGGAGAGCACTGCCGAGCAACAGCAACCTCGTCGTTCTGTCTGTCGGGTTTTTTGTCGCTCGAGCGAGTGCTTAGATCATCACACACATTTAGCGACAGATAACACAACATTCTGCAGACTTAAATAATTTTGTGATAAATGTCATATCAATATACTGAGACAGAGCATAAATGTAAAGACACGTGTTGTCCTGTTTGTTGCATATGTGACGCCCTGGGCAAGCCAGAGGTCACAGGTCATTGCACCATCACACCCTACACCCCAGTTAGGCACACCTAAGCTAACCCAAAAATCCTTGTTGCCTTCCTCCAGGAGCTGGTGTTCACACCAGGGGGTGGGCCAGGCGGTTCTCTCCGCCCACCGAGGAGTTCACAGCTCTGGAGGCGGGAAGAACCAGGCAGTTCAGCTAGGGAGTGGAAGTGAGAGGAGCTAAGTGAGAGAGCTGAAGTAAGGTGACAGAGAAAGGAACAGTTAAGCAAGCCTGAAGTTGGTCCGGCTGTGTGCCCGGACCGCGACAGCAAGGTCAGCAGACGGCGGTGACTGTCTGGAGGGGGACTGCTCGGAGGTTCCTGGAAGGACCGCGGACGGGTGGTGACCCGGTGGTCTGGAGCAGTGGACAAAGGACAGTCAGCACCAGGGCAGGGGCCTCTCGGACCCCGGCAAGGCTAGGAGTCGCCATAATTTGCCAAATCCGTCAGTGAAGGGGACGTCTGTCTCCAAACAACCAAGTCCCGATTGAAGGCAACAGCCCAACCATTGAAGCAGAGACACCGCCACCGCCAGGGCACCAGTTTCTGAGGGCCAGCGCCTGCGGGCAAAGAGTAGAGTTCCTCCGGTCCAGCTTGAAGCCGGGGAGCGGGTAACCGGTGGGAACCCATCGCTACCAACACAGGAACATAGGTGCAGGACAAAGGGACATCACCGTCACCTACTGGGGAAAGCAAGTGCAGCTGTCCCTGGGGACCGTCTTTCCAGCCGTGTGTTTTACCGAGAACTGTGTCATCGTCTCAGGCTGAGTGAGTACCACAGTGCCGCAAGGCACAGCGCTGCCCCCGTGTCCCTGCGCCCACCAAGCCCTGCATCTCCCACTTCATCACTGGGCCCCGGGATCACCAACCTCTACCCACGGAGGGGCAACACAACAACTTGCTGCTTCACACCATCACTCCCGGGATCCCCACACCGAGCAGCGGTGGTGTCAACAAATCACCACAACCGTGGGTGGCGTCACGGACAATAGACTATATACCAAAACCCAATTCCCTTTCACTCACGGGCGAGGAGCGCCGCTCGAGACCCCCAGGATCCGGCCTACCGCTCGAGCCACCACTGAGCAGCAGCGGCCGGACCCGAGCAGAGGGGTGAGCGCAGTGCTGACACCCTCCTCCTCGCCCGCGACACATACGTCTAAATGAATTTGATGAGCATCTTTGTTACATGCGGAGGTATGTACCAAAGGAGGAAACAGATCAATATACCGTATTTTTCGTTTTATAAGACGCACCGGATTATAAGACGCACCCCACATTTAGAGAAAAGGTAAAAAAAAAAAAAAAAAAAAAGGGGGTCCATCTAAAGCAGGGGTGGGCAATTAATTTTCCCATGGGGCCGCATGAGAAATTGGGATTGGTTTAGAGGGCCGGACTAATATAATTACCTCAGTTCTACCCAATATATTACATTACATCACTACACCCCCTCCATATACTACACCTGTATTATACTACACCCCCCATATACACCTGTATTATACTACACTCCCTCCATATAAATGTAATATACTACACCCCCATATACACCTGTATTATACTACACCACTATATAATACACCTCCGATATACTACATCATTACACCCCTATATACTACACCTGTAATATACTACATCACTACACCCCATATACTACACCTGTAATAAACTACACCACTACACCCCATATACTACACCTGTAATATAGTACACCCCCATATAGTACACCTGTAATATACTACACCTCCATATAGCACACCTGTAATATACTACATCACTACACCCCTATATACACCTGTAATATACACCTCCATATAGTACACCTGTAATATACTACAACTCCATATAGTACACCTGTAATATACTACATCACTACACCCCTATATACACCTGTAATATACTACATCACTACACCCCATATACTACACCTGTAATATACTACACCTCCATATAGCACACCTGTAATATACTACACCTCCAGATAGCACACCTGTAATATACTACATCACTACACCCCTATATAGCACACCTGTAATATACTACACCTCCATATAGCACACCTGTAATATACTACACCTCCATATAGTACACCTGTATTATACTACACCCCCATATGTCACACACCCTGCTCCCCATACAGCCTGCACCCCCATATCACACACACTACACCCCCATATGTCACCCTGCCCACATATTTCACCCTGCCTGTACCCCAACTTACCCCTCTCAAACACTCTGCACCCCTTCACATCCTTCTGTCAGTCTGCAGCTCTCATATGCCACTCACCCTGCAACTCCATGTTCCCACATATGCCACTCACCCTGCAGCTCCATCTTCCCACATATGCCACTCACCCTGCAACTCCATCTTCCCACATATGCCACTCACCCTGCAGCTCCATCTTCCCACATATGCACTCACCCTGCAGCTCCATCTTCCCACATATGCACTCACCCTGCAGCTCCATGTTCCCACATATGCCACTCACCCTGCAACTCCATCTTCCCACATATGCCACTCACCCTGCAACTCCATGTTCCCACATATGCACTCACCCTGCAACTCCATCTTCCCACATATGCACTCACCCTGCAGCTCCATCTTCCCACATATGCCAATCACCCTGCAGCTCCATCTTCCCACATATGCCAATCACCCTGCAACTCCATCTTCCCTCATATGCCACTCACCCTGCAGCTCCATCTTCCCACATATGCCAATCACCCTGCAGCTCCATCTTCCCACATATGCCAATCACCCTGCAGCTCCATCTTCCCACATATTCCAATCACCCTGCAGCTCCATGTTCCCACATATGCACTCACCCTGCAACTCCATCTTCCCACATATGCACTCACCCTGCAGCTCCATCTTCCCACATATGCCAATCACCCTGCAGCTCCATGTTCCCACATATGCCAATCACCCTGCAGCTCCATGTTCCCACATATGCACTCCCCCTGCAGCTCCATCTTCCCACATATGCCACTCACCCTGCAGCTCCATGTTCCCACATATGCACTCACCCTGCAGCTCCATGTTCCCACATATGCACTCACCCTGCAGCTCCATCTTCCCACATATGCACTCACCCTGCAGCTCCATCTTCCCACATATGCACTCACCCTGCAGCTCCATCTTCCCACATATGCCAATCACCCTGCAGCTCCATGTTCCCACATATGCACTCACCCTGCAACTCCATCTTCCCACATATGCACTCACCCTGCAGCTCCATGTTCCCACATATGCACTCACCCTGCAGCTCCATCTTCCCACATATGCACTCACCCTGCAGCTCCATGTTCCCACATATGCCAATCACCCTGCAGCTCCATGTTCCCACATATGCCAATCACCCTGCAGCTCCATGTTCCCACATATGCCAATCACCCTGCAGCTCCATGTTCCCACATATGCCAATCACCCTGCAGCTCCATGTTCCCACATATGCCAATCACCCTGCAGCTCCATGTTCCCACATATGCCAATCACCCTGCAGCTCCATGTTCCCACATATGCACTCACCCTGCAGCTCCATGTTCCCACATATGCACTCACCCTGCAGCTCCATGTTCCCACATATGCACTCACCCTGCAGCTCCATGTTCCCACATATGCACTCACCCTGCAGCTCCATGTTCCCACATATGCACTCACCCTGCAGCTCCATGTTCCCACATATGCCACTCACCCTGCAGCTCCATGTTCCCACATATGCACTCACCCTGCAGCTCCATGTTCCCACATATGCACTTGTAACGGGGTGCCAGGGGTGCCTCCGGCCTTGTAGTCGTGGCCCTTGCAATCAGGCTTACCCCTGGTTCCACCGTCACTATGGGGACAGGAGATGACTTGGTGGGGCAGAGTGTGGTGGTGATGCAGATGTTATCCGGCGCACAAACACTCTTCAGGCAGGGTTCGATGCAATGAACAAACATTCTTTTATTCTTCACAAAGTCCCAAACAAAGCAATAAAGGTGATGATACGCTTTCTTAGCTGGGGGAAGCCTGTCCTTGCGTCCCCTCCAGTGGGGATGTGCCTGACTACTCCACTTCGCCCGGCTCCCACTTCTGGCTACCCACAGCCCGGACCCACACCGGACTGCTTCACACTATGAGGTTCCGCCCGCTCCTTTTCTCACCGGCTTCCCTGCTTTCCAGCTCCCACACTCTGCCCCGGCTCTGCTGCTCCGCTCCTGTCCCCGAGACGACTGCTCCCTTGATCTAATCTTTTCCTCACACCCTTGCTCTCTCCTCCCCTTGTCTCTGCCGGCTCCTCCTCCCCACTGTGGTGACAGCCGTCCCACCCGGCCACTAGGGGTACCCTAACACAATACACCTGCACATACAAATAAAACATTTTTATTAATAACATTTCCGGGTTAACTATGCTCCCTTTTGCAGGGGGTCTGCTCACCCACTGCATACCTCCCCTCTTAAAACCCGAGCCTCCCGGCACGGCTCTTACTTAAAACACACAGAAGCACGTAAAGTCTGCAATACCGTCCACAATAGGCGCAGCACCCACACAGAGGGCTCCAGTGTGCCCAGTTCTCCTCCTCTGGACGGCCACCAGTGTGCGCAGCTCTCCTCCTCTGGACGGCCAGCAGTGTGCCCAGTTCTCCTCCTCTGGACGGCCACCAGTCCCGCGCAGCTCTCCTCCTCTGGACGGCCACCAGTGTGCGCAGCTCTCCTCCTCTGGACGGCCACCAGTGTGCCCAGTTCTCCTCCTCTGGACGGCCACCAGTCCCGTGCCCGGCGGTTTCTGCAGCGCTCCCGGTCCTTCTTTCAACTAGCGCCCGGAGGCTCAACAGCGCTCCCGGTCTTAGATGGGGCGACTGCCCGTACAAACACACAGAAGGGAGCTCGTCCCGTGAAACTTTAAAAGAACTTCTGCCGGCTAAACGGCGCCGGACTTAAACAACAGATCAGCAGTGGTGACTTACTCTGGGGGCCAGGCCCTCTTCCATTCCTCCGCTTGGGCCTGGATGTATGCCCCCAGGGATTGTCCCGGCTGCTGACGGATCCTCTGGAAGGACGCAGGGGCGTAGGGTGGCTCCACAGGCGCAGCTGCTGCAGCTCCTCTCGGTGGTGAAGGTGTCGCTGCCCCTGACAATCTTGCTGGTAACGGCGGCGGTGTCAATGCTGAGACTGGGTAGAGTGGAGACGGGTCCTCGTTTCCCGCTCTTAAACAGACTCCACCCCCAGCCCCACGCATCATCTTGACTCCTCCGCTGAGGTACTTCTTTTTCTTCTTCCGTGCCCTGGAGCTGGCGCCTCCCCTCTTTGGGCGGAGTACTCCATGCTTTCTCCTCGGCACCGGCCAGCCCCAGGCTCTTCTTTCGGCGCCAACTTTCCGCGCCTTTTCTTCCTCACAGATAACGGCCTCCTTGCCGCCATCTTGTACCCGGTCCAACGCTACGGGTACTAGGTTCTCTTCCCACCACGGGACTGGAAATCCTGTATCACGGTCCGGATCCTGTGCTTCAGGCACGACCCGATCTCCAGCCTCCTGGGTCCCCGGCAGGGGACTCGGATCCTGCCGACTACGCCACATGTAACGGGGTGCCAGGGGTGCCTCCGGCCTTGTAGTCGTGGCCCTTGCAATCAGGCTTACCCCTGGTTCCCCCGTCACTATGGGGACAGGAGATGACTTGGTGGGGCAGAGTGTGGTGGTGATGCAGATGTTATCCGGCGCACAAACACTCTTCAGGCAGGGTTCGATGCAATGAACAAACATTCTTTTATTCTTCACAAAGTCCCAAACAAAGCAATAAAGGTGATGATACGCTTTCTTAGCTGGGGGAAGCCTGTCCTTGCGTCCCCTCCAGTGGGGATGTGCCTGACTACTCCACTTCGCCCGGCTCCCACTTCTGGCTACCCACAGCCCGGACCCACACCGGACTGCTTCACACTATGAGGTTCCGCCCGCTCCTTTTCTCACCGGCTTCCCTGCTTTCCAGCTCCCACACTCTGCCCCGGCTCTGCTGCTCCGCTCCTGTCCCCGAGACGACTGCTCCCTTGATCTAATCTTTTCCTCACACCCTTGCTCTCTCCTCCCCTTGTCTCTGCCGGCTCCTCCTCCCCACTGTGGTGACAGCCGTCCCACCCGGCCACTAGGGGTACCCTAACACAATACACCTGCACATACAAATAAAACATTTTTATTAATAACATTTCCGGGTTAACTATGCTCCCTTTTGCAGGGGGTCTGCTCACCCACTGCACACTCACCCTGCAGCTCCATGTTCCCACATATGCACTCACCCTGCAGCTCCATGTTCCCACATATGCCACTCACCCTGCAGCTCCATGTTCCCACATATGCACTCACCCTGCAGCTCCATGTTCCCACATATGCCAATCACCCTGCAGCTCCATGTTCCCACATATGCACTCACCCTGCAACTCCATGTTCCCACATATGCACTCACCCTGCAGCTCCATGTTCCCACATATGCACTCACCCTGCAGCTCCATGTTCCCACATATGCACTCACCCTGCAACTCCATGTTCCCACATATGCACTCACCCTGCAGCTCCATGTTCCCACATATGCACTCACCCTGCAGCTCCATGTTCCCACATATGCCAATCACCCTGCAGCTCCATGTTCCCACATATGCACTCACCCTGCAGCTCCATGTTCCCACATATGCACTCACCCTGCAGCCCCCCTCCCCCTCATGTCCCCTCTTTTCTCATTACCAGTCATCATGTGTCCACATCTCCTTCAGCATTCAGCATGTCTTGCTTTCTGCCCGGCATCCTGTGTCTCCTCCCACACAGTCACATGGGCGTGACATCATCGCAGGTCCTACAGTGCAGGATGAATTATTCCTCTGCTGTGCTGCTTCTTCTGCCGGGCGGGAACTTTTGAAATGACACACGCAGCGCAGTACTGACAACGTCAGAGCGCGCGCGTGTGTCACTGACAATTAGTGCCGGCAGGGAACAGAGGAAAGACTCCTGCGTTCCGCTGCCTGCACTGACTGTGCGGAGTGCGGACCTGCACAGGATCTCTCCTTGCTCGGCACGCTGCAGCCCGGCTCTACTGCACCGGCTGAAGACGGGCGGGCCGGTCACAGAGAGCAGGTGGGCCGGATGTGGCCCGCGGGCCGCCCCTTGCCCAGGTCTGATCTAAAGGCAACGTTACACGCTACGGTATATCTAACGATATGTCATCGGGGTCACAGAATCATGACGCACATCCGGCATTGTTAGAGATGTCGTAGCGTGTGACACGTCCGAACGACTGTTAATGAGCAAAAATACTCACCTTATCGTTGCTCATTGACACGTCGTTCATTTTCATAATGTCGGTCCTCCTAATGTCGGTTGTTCGTCGTTCCTGAGGCAGCACACATCGCTACGTGTGACACCCCGGGAACGACGAACACAGCTTACCTGCGTCCCGCTGACAATGAGGAAGTGGGCGGCATGTTCCGGCTGCTCATCTCCGCCCCTCCGCTTCTATTGGGCGGCCGCTGTGTGACGTCGCTGTGATCGAACGTCCCTCCCCCTTCAGGAAGAGGATGTTCGCCGCCCACAGTGATGTCGTTAGGGAGGTAAGTGCGTGTGACAGGGGGTTAACGATATTGTACGCCATGGGCAATGAATTGCCCGTTACGCACAAACGACGGGGGCGGGTGTGATTGCTCGTGCGATCGCACGATATATCGTAGCGTGTAACGCCGCCTTTATACTCCAGTGTTGTCTTACCAGAGGGGGGCAGCAGTGGTTGTGAAGCGGGTCAGAGGAGGCAGAAGTTGTGGTGGCAGCAGCGGCAGTCAGTGTCGGGTTCGTGGTGTCAGTGGCAGGTTAGTAGTGGAGCAGGCCAGTGCGGTGAGTGTCTCAGTCTGTCCGCGGTCCCGGTTCAAATGATGGCGCCTGGAGCGGTGCATGTGCAGATGGAGCTCTCATCCAAGGGCTCCATCTGCGCACACGCTGACTTCTGGCGCCATCATTTGAACTGGGATCGTGGACACAGTGGGACACTCGCCGCACAGCACCGACAGGTACTCTGGCAGCTGCCTGCATACACTGACAGGCACCCTGCCACCTGCACAGAGTGGCAGCCAGCAGGCCACCCACCCGCATAGAGAGGCAGGCAGCCTCCAGGACAGACAGTGAGCCGGCTGCCCGCACGCAGCCACAGGCACCCGGTCACTGCACAGACAGCCCCCCCCCCAGTAAGCTATATTCGGATTTTAAGACACACCCCTCATTTTCTTCTCAAATTTTTGGGAGGAAAAGTGCGTCTTATAATCCGAAAAATCCGGTATATTTTATGACTTTGAATGTATGCAGGCGACAGGTACACACATACTAAATTACATTTATGCTACAACATTGCATGGAAGTCCTTCCTGGGAGTCTGAAGGTAAATCCTATGTTCAAAGATGTGTAATCTTCTGTTCACTTCAAGATTCAAAAATGAAGAATTGATGGTGAATGAATGGCCTCACAGCGCAGTGAAACCTGTCTCTATGAAGCAGGTGAAAAAGTCATTAGGAGCTTGAAAACAACAGGACTGAGGTAATTGACAAAACCAGCAATTGCACCTTCTCTCTGCTATTGAAAAACAATGAATACCCGGTAGACAGCTGATGGTGACTGAATGGCCTCCAGTCCTGTGATCCCGGTCTGTGACTATGCAGCAGGTGAAAACTTCATTAGGAAGCTGAAAAAACAGAGACCGGGAGGTGACCGACAAACGCGACAGTTGTAACTTGTCTTTGCTATTGAACAAACACTGAACACAAGGCCTTGTCCATTGTAAAGCAGCAGCTGCCCCTAATGTTTCTACAAGACGCTTCACACCTTCTAAATTCAGCTCTTTTCAGTTACTTGCTGGAGTCCAATTATATTGTGGTTGTTTTTTTATTTTGTTCCCTGATAATTGATTTGATATTTGCTGTGTATTGTGGATTTTCAATAAAATGCGGGGTTCAATAAACATTATACTATTATATGAAAAAAGACTTCTCTCATTTAATATCATGGGTAATCGGGTCAGTAAGACACTCCGATGGAGCGATTTAATCGTACATTATTAAACACGAATGTGAATATCATGGGGAAAACATTATTTAATATATAAAGCTGAGTGTGTGTGTGTGTGTGTGTCCGCTAAAGGAATTTGCACCGTCGCATTTACAATCACAACATTTTGCACAGACGCCTCATGTGACTCAGGGAACGTCGTAGACTATGTTTTGACAGGTAAATTTAACCCCGCGCTTTACAGTTACCATCCAAAAAAACATGCCTCCATTAAACTGAATGGAGCTGGGAGCTGCAGGTTATTAATAGCAGCTGTAGCTGGTTGCTATAGGAACAAAGGACATTCATAGTATAAGAAGCTTATGTGTGAGGTAATATGATGTTAGTGGAGAGACAGACACAGACTGAGAGACTGACAGGCACAGACAGACAGGGAAAGAGAGACAAACAGAAAAACAGACTAAGGCCTAAAACACACTTCCGCAAAAAAAACCGTCTGTATGACACGGTCCGTTTTTCGGGTCGTTTCTCCGGTACGTATGGTATCCGTGTGATGGCGTATGCGAGCCGTGTGTGCGTGTGGAATGTCCGTATTGAAATAAAATACGTACGTGTGCTGTCCGTGTGCTGTCCGTTTATAAAAGCCCGCATTCTTACCCAATTTACGTTGTTAATCATTCATCATGACATCCTGGTGTTTTTGTTTGCCATCAATTGACCTGATTGGTAACAAGTGTTTCAAATTTTGTGATGAAAAACGGACACGGACGATACGTGCTGAACACGGACATACTCAGTGTGCGGTCCGTGCAGTCACGGACCCATAGACTAAAGCGGGTCCGTGCCTGCGTGTTGCCGACCAAAGACGGACATGTCGTCCGTGTAGAAAAGCGCACACACATACAACACAGACACACTTTTCCGTGTGATTTTACGTGCATGTGCCATCTACCATTGAATAACATGGGTCTCCGTGTGTACGTGTCTCCGGTACGTGCAAATACGTACCGCACACGTACAAATTACACGGATGTATGTTGCGGGTCAAAGACACATGGGGAAAGAGAGAGAGAGACAGACAGACAGGGAAAAAAGGCAGACAGACAGAGACAGAAAAACAGAAAAAGAGACAGAGGCGATAGGGAAAGAGACAGAGACAAACAGACGGGGGAAAAAGGCAGACAGACGGGGAAAGAGCCAGACGGGGTAAGAGAAAGAAATCCAGAGACGGACGGGAAAGAGACTGACAGACAGAGGCACACACAGAGACAGACTGAGAGATACAGACTGACACTGGGAGAAAGACAGTTACTATCCCGGGCAACACCCGGTTACTACAGCTAATGTATATATACACACTGTATGTTTGTCCGCTAAAGAAATCCGCACCGTCGCATTTACAATCATTCACAATTTTACACACACATCCCATGTGACTCAGGGAATGTCACAGACTATGTTTTGACCGGAAAATTTAACCCCACGCTTTACAGTAACTCTCCAAAAATCCTGCCTCTATTAGAGTCAATGGAGCTGGAAGCCACAGGTTATTATTATCAACTCTGATTGGTTGCTATAGGAACGAAAGACATTCACAGTATAACAAGCTTATGTGTGAGATAATATGATATCGGTGGGGAAGGATAGAGACAGACAGAGGCAGACAGACGTGTACCGCCACGTGCTCGGCAGCCGAGCCGCTTGGATCCGGACCTTGAGTGGGTGGCTCGAGGGTCTACGGACCCCGAGGTCTCGCGGTCACTTCAACTGAAAGGGGGGTTGTGGTTTGGGGACGTAGATGTACCCACGGGATGTGGTGAAGGTGGACACCACCGCTGCAGTTACGGGGCACTCGGGGGAGATGTTTGGCAGCAAGTTGTTAACCCCTCCGTGGGCAAGGATGGTGGCCCCGGGACCTGTTGGGGGGTGTTTGGCGGAGCAGGGAGATGGGCAATCGGAGGGTGCTATTGTACTCACTATTAGTAAACACACGAATCTCTGGTAAACCAAGGTGATGGTGGTCGGTGCCCGCAGCCGGCTGCAGTCTGGTCCCCCACCCGGCTGGTGGTCTCTGTCTTTCTCCCGCACCTGTGTTGGATGGTGGACTGCCTGTGCTTGCAACTTCAGGAGTCCACTCCCGGCTTGTTGTTGCCTAAGGAGCCCTTTGTCCGCAGACGCTGGCCTGTGGGATCTCTGAGCCGTGGCCACTTATCCCCCTCGTTTGGCTGTTGCCTTCAGTCGGGACTTTGGGTGGGACAGGACCTCTAGTCCTGGCCGCAATCGGTTCATTAGCTAGCCCCCAGTAGCTTCTGGACCTAGCTTCAGGGTCTGAGTACCCCCCTTTGTGCTCCGGTTTCCGAGTCTGTTTTCCGGGTTGGTACCAGCGGGCCACTACCCTTTCCCGGTCCACCTGTGTTCCACCGAGCCGTCTTCCCGGCTCCTGCAGATGGAGACCAGCGTCTGCCTCCTAGCCAGAGGTACCAGGGCTCCTACCCTGGCACCTGTTCAATTTTGGTTTTCTTCTCTGCTGGAGCTGCACACACCTCTCCAACTTGAACTCTGAAACTCAACTGTTTACCACCCCAGGCTGTCTGAACTCCTCGGTGGGCGTCTTCCAACCGCCTGGTTCCGCCCCCTGGTGTGTCCATCAAGCCCTGAGGGGGGTGACTAGGGTTTAAATGTTTGGCTGTATGTTACCGTTGAGGGACAGGTGTAATGCGGGGCCCTATCTGTGACTACCTGGCCTGGCCAGGGCAGCACAGACGCAGACAAGGTAAGAGACAGAGAGAAAGAGACAGACTTGGGAAAAGAGAGACAGAGACTGGGCAAAGACAGACTGGGAAAGAGACAGACACACAGAGATAGACAGACTGGGAGAGAGACAGTTACTATCTCGGGCAACGTCGGGTACTACAGCTAGTACTATATAGAATACTCACAATATCATGGGAAACATTATACTATTACATGAAAACTGTTACTCATTTAATATCATGGGGAAATCGTGTCAGTAACAGATTACAGTATCAAAATACCTATAAAAGAATTATTCGTCATATAAATAATAGGTCATGATTAAGGGAAATATAACAACTAACAAATTAATATAATTTGATTTGAATGGATAGCAGATGATATCAATTTGATTAAGGGGTGTGTTTAATACACTGATAGGGGCGGGGCACCTGTCAGAATTCTTTTTGATGACTAATACCTCCCCCTTATTACTGATGTATAATTACTAGTGCAAAGGAGGCATCCATCACTGCAAGAGACGCCCATGGGACGGACCCTCAGAGAACATCGGCATCAGCTTCAAAGGATCATGTTGTCCATTCCCCTCCCGCAGCAGTATCCCGTATTGTGCCCATGTTAAAGCCTCACTCCAGAGG